>NC_054569.1:4203289-4223005 GCF_017654505.1 Polyodon spathula | reverse complement strand
CTCCTAAACAGGAAGGTTCCAGTAGAGGAAAAAACTAAACCAGAGGAGGCAGAGATCAAGCAGCCTGTGGCCGAAGTGAAAACAGTCCCCAACGAAGCCAGCCAAACAAACTCCAACGAAAGCAAAGCGTGATCCAGCATCGGGAGAGAAAACTTTACAAACGAAGACACGTAGAATTACACACGAGCATAAACACCACTCATAACAATAATGATCAAAAAAAGGGTTTCTTTCTGCAGTGTCTTTTTATCATTTCTCAAAAAAAAAAAAAACGCGTTCTCCTGTTTGTAGATTTGTAGAAGGGAAATACAGTCGTGTGCACTTGCAATTGTGTGTGTTTATATGTTTTAAATGCATTCTCAAAAAGCAAAGAAAAAAAATAAGTGAAACTCTTCAGCTGGCGTGCTGATTGCAAGTCAGGCTGCAGACTTTTCTTTTTGTTTGTTTCGTTTGTTTGTTTGAAACAGTGCTTGTTATGAGAGGCACTGCATTGCTAGGATTGCAAGGGATACTGGAGATCTGTCCCACTGTCAGTTTGATTGAGTAACCCATGGGAACACAGCTTTAGAAAGAGGAACTTTGCATATACCAGTCCTATACCTGGGCTTTCATCCACATGCGCACTGTTTGCTTGCTCTTAGTAAAATGAAGGTTTGAATGAAAATTTGGCTTTGGATATATATATATATATATATATATATATATATATATATATATATATATATATATATATATATATATAGTTCCAATTGACAGTCTTTATTTAAGTGACACAAACGGTTTTGCCAGTTTCCAGTTTTTGTGTTTTACACAAAAAACACAAATGTTTCATTTTTTTTACACAAAACAACATTAAGTGTAAAAGTAACTGCCTTTTTATTTGCGTTTTGTATTATTTTCCGGGTGTTTTTAGATTATTAGACCATAGTTAGCATGCTCGCCTCTCGAAAGGGATTCTTTTATTTTATTCTATATGTTTACACAATATTTTTTTTTTTTAATTTTCCCCATTTATGAACAGGTATGAACGGGTAAACCATTGTTGGTATGAACGAGAAAATTGACACACATATATATATATATATATATATATATATATATATATATATATATATATATATATATATATATATATATATATACACACACACACACACACACACACACACACACACACACACACACACAGGGTAATTTATATCCTTTCTTTTAAATGGTGTTAGTGACTATCACACGTATGGTGCATTTAGATGAAAAATCAGTACTTTCTAGTCACGCTGTGTGTGTGTGTATCTGTGTGTGTATATATATATATATATATATATATATATATATATATATATATATATATATATATATATATATATATGGATGGGTGGGGTTTTTAAGCAGAAAAAGAAAAATAATGAGAAATTTCTTTTTACAACTTAAAAAAATCACATGGTCATCTCTGCATAAATGCATAGAGAAACGTTTCATACACTTCATTGGTATTGCTGTTGCTCTCCTTTTAATTTCTCAGAGGCTCCTCGTCTCTCATTGAAAATGGGGGTTGTATAGACCGGGCTGGTCAACACAAGGTACTTATCATAGACCCCAGACATCGTCTTTTCCAGGTGAGCCACAGTGCTTAACTACAGCAGGCTTTGACAGTTAACATTAAACAGCATGGAGTAAAGGTGGGTCTATCCACGTTGTGACCACCAGAGCGGCGCTGTAGCACATTAGTATTTATACAGTACAGTCTTCAAGGTATTAGAGTCTGTAAAGCTGTAGCAGTCAACATACGGCAGCAAAAAAACCCTGAAATATAGCACGACTTTGCCATTAGAAATATGATCAGCACTTCAGTGCGACTAAAGAAGCCATGGGGAAGGTGTCTACAGCAGGAGAGAATATCCCCCTTTTAAGCCTTTTTAGAATTGTGGGGTGATTTATTTATTAAGGGAACAATAACACATGTGCAGTAAGTGTTAGGGTCCTGAGTTTGGGTTCTGTTCTATCATCAATAACACCTTCAAATGGCAAACATGTTTTTTTAAGTCTGTTTTTATATATAATTATTATTATTTTTTTTTAAATGTAATTCTGGAAGGCTACATAATTAAAACCGTGACGTTGTGGTAAAGATTCTGGGGGTTCAAAGATAAAATCATCGACCAGCCCTTTTTTTTTTTTTTTTTTTTTTTTTTCCTTTTTGTACAGTATATTTCTGAGATTTTCTTTCATTCTTGAAATTGCAAGCTTATGCACTGTGAATGCGTGAATCTCCTAGTGTGAATAAAATGTGTTCTTTGTTCTAGTATTTGAAAAACTACAGCATAGTTTGGTTGTGAAAGGTTTAGCGGATAGTACAGAAAATTAAATTTAAAAAAAAAAAAAAATTGTTCAGTAACAAACGTCACGGGAAACAAACAAACAAAAAAAAAAAAAAACAACAAAAAATGGCCTTCAAAATGTTTTGGTGACGGCATGCCCTTCACTTTCTTAGCGTTTGCAGAGACTGTAGTGGTGAAAGACTGCTGCCTGGTGCCCTGCTCCATTCGTTTTACACGGGGCCTTCTCTATTCTCTATTATGTGTGCAGTCTAGGTAACAATAACTGATGGTGTCGCTAGTTTGTAAGTTCAAACTGTGAAAATGCTGGTCTTGTCATTTTGCTTAATGTGTTTTTGCATACGCTAGGCTCTGGGGGTGGAAATGGAGGTAAACCATTACGTGTACATTATCTGTGAGGAGCTTGGTACTTGTGTAAAATGTCAATTGGGAAGTGAGTTTCTGGTCCCCAGTTTGCGTGTATATCGACACGCTGCGGCCCTCAAGCCATTCGTGATTTTAAACTAGGTTAAACTAGTCCACTACTTTGTAATCCTCCCATCACAGTGCTTCAGTCGTCCTTTTCAGAGGCTGGCACAATGGGAGGTGATGACAACCACCCTGTAAAGTATAATATGCCTCCTATTGGTGTGAAATAGATTGGTGGTTTAGGTCTATCCTGTTTTAAAATGTGGCTGTGCTTGTGAAGTAGGCACAGTCTGGAAAAGACTAGAGAAGCTAAATTGGACATCTATATTGTTTTTTTTTCCCCCTGTTGTTTTTACAAAGCAAGCATCAAGCCCCACACTGAAGTAAGTTTCTGTAATATGGACAGCATGTTCTGACGTGATTTGTTTGATCGCACAACCATTCCTGCACCATTGTGCCGAATCTCTCGTGGTTCTATCATTCCATTCGTTTTCCATTGCCATGGAAGATGGTTATCTTTGTTTATCTGCCATCATTGTGGGACCAAGTTTATTGTGAGTTTACACAGGCCTTCGAACCAATGTATTGTGCCATGAAGCGATTTGTTAGGAACAAGATCAAAGTTAAATGCTCCTGATTTATAAGCCAAATGCTATCCTAAGAAACTGAACGGTCGTTGTTGTTGTTTTAGAAAAATCCCGAGAGACGAGTCCCTTTTTAAGGACCTTGTCGAGTTACCCAGAAGCCTCCATTCTCACCCCTACCCAACATTCCCTGCTTTTGGGGCCTTCTTTCTTGTATACAACTTTTTACTGCGTGATGCATTGGTACCACCTTTGTCCACTGTCCCTTGGTGTAAATACTGAGTACTAACCAAGACACTTTGCCTTCTGTCACAATACTTGTGTTCAATAAAAATGCAAAATACAAACCGTGGCTGCTTTACTGTGTGTCTGTTTCTCCCCTCGCCGTGGTTTAGTTTAGGGTTAGTTTTTTTTGTTTGTTTTTTTTTTTATGTCCCCACATAGTTTAAAATATAGGTGAAAAGACATTATTATAGTAAGACATTTTTGTTTTATGATGGCATGCTCACCAAATAGTTTGTTTTTTTTTTAAATTTTATTTTACTGCTCTGCCCCTTGATAATATGAATTGTAAAAAATTCAAGTAGGCAGAGAAATACTCAATTTTAGCTGCCTTTTTGTTTTTATCCATAATCTGCAGACTGAAAATGATGCTTTAAAAAGCAAAAGCCTGTCTAAATCACTCCTGAGCTGTCAGAGGCTGCTCTGAATGCAGTTTACAGAAGCCTAGAATTAGCCGCTGGCCCTCATTGTGAGTCTTTGTCAGGGACGGCAGCTCTAATAAAGAATCAGAATGTCTCTGCAGTTCTCTCTGGAGCTCAGAGCTCCTGCCAGTGGAAACTGCAGAACAGCCTTTCGAAAACCTGCTGAAGACCGAAGCACACCCTGTGATATTAGATATAGTTAAACCCAGATACGGCAAGCAAAATGCAGTATAACAGTGAATACTGCGACTGTAACATCTCTAGTGCTATCGTAGAGTCAATACTGCATTTCCACTTTGTACACGCTTCATTTATTAAGTGCCAGTGAATATGTGTTTATTGGTATTGCATTATTACAGATATTACTTGTAATGTTTTATGTAAAATTCTTCATTTTTATTGGTATTAAATTCACTTTTTGCGGGAGTATACAGTACCTATAAAGTTAATTTGATTACCAGTGGTTACAAACATGAAGGCCATTTAAATATGTTGAACTGTGATTTATTAATACTTATTCAGCGCCATCTACGTCAAACTGCAGGAACATGCATTATTCACATTGTCCACTAGAGGGCACTGTTGGTGTATAAAGCAGGACCTGCGCAATTATTTCTGCTCAGTCTCAATGGTATACTACGGATCCCCTAAAGGGACAGCATACTAACCACTAACGTAAGGAAGCGCTTTTTTGAATACAGTTGTAAATGCATGGAATAGCCTACCAGGTAAAGTTGTCGGAGCTAAAACAGTGGAAACATCTAACAAAAGACTGGGACATGCAAACTGTCCCTGTAGCTAATCTTACATTTGGGAAATGTTAAGAAGCTGGAAACTATAGTAAATGCCAAAGAATGACATTGCAATATAACACTGAAAATGACATCAGCACAGGTTTCTTGAATTATAATGTAAAATGCTGTGATGATTAAGCACACCCACACAACCCGGAGACTACGGACTGTACTTATCCGCCCTGTGTGAATTAATCCGTCTTTGCATGCGTTGTGTAATTTAAAATTCTGAAAGAACTGCCTCGGGTTGTGCGCCTCGGTTTTGTTTCATCTACTTGCTGTTATCTCGTTTATTATCAGACGGGTGTTGTTTTTTTTGGCCGCCACCAGGAGGCGCTCTGATGCTACTGTAAGACTTCAACGCACCGAGATCGCGACTAACAATGTGTTCGTTTCCACAACCTTCTGCGCGGAGGGCATTTCATCGAGGAATTCCCGAAATGAATATGTGTATACTGGTCAGAACTGGTGATTTACTGGTTTCAACTGGTCGTACTGGTTCTGTCGACTCGGCGCTGGTTTAGAAGCTGATTCATCTAAAATAAAGTGGTCCATTAAAAGCAACCGTGTGTTGAGTTTATCCCTAAGTCGATGAGAGCCTTGCCTGAAAGTGTGTATATATCTGCTGTGCGGCCAGTAATGCATTACCGACACCGACAAATGTAATGCAGTAATGCATTACCGTAACCCACAGGGAAAGAACTGCAAGATATTGTGAAGATCTGACAAAAAAGGCTGGTCGCATATTGCCTGCTAACTGCAAATGCACTACAGGTCAATATTGCACTATAGGTGAATACTGTAGATAAGGAATCCACTTTGAAAGAGCTTACACAGCGAATCGTAGCAATAAATATTTCTTCTGAGATTATTTAAGTGTTAATTAAACTTAAAATGTCAGGTTTTAGAGTTTTTAAGTGAACAATATTGTAGTATTTAACGGTTTTATTGGATGTTAATTCCCGAAATATTCACTAGGTGGCGCCAAATGTCCACTTGTTTGTTTAATGTGTTCGTGCTGTTGCCGCATGTGAAGGAAGCAACTGAAACAGCTTGGGGAAACTAGATAGATTGACAGAATCCAAACACTTCGAGGATGGCAAATATGTTCATTAATTAATGAATGTACATACAGCTAAGAATAAATCTTAATATAAAGATACATATATATAAACAAACACAGAATAAATAGAATGAGAATGACCAGATATATGTAGAATTCAAAAGTAAGGATTTTTTTTTTTTTTTTCTTAAATGCAAGGTATTTTTATGGCATTTGCTAAAAGTTTATCTTAATTTAATATAAAATTATTAATTACACAGCTTCTTTCAAAATAAAAATGTAAGTAACTTTAAACAACCTAGCTGTGTGCTTTTTTAAAGTTGAGTGCGGTGCTAGAAGGGACCAGGAGAGCTATTAACCACTACAGTATGTCCAGGCTAAATTCCAATGCAGGTCAAGGGTCACAAGCACCCTTGCCCTAGTGCATTTCTATCAAAGGTCTTTAATCCCAGCAGCACCAACACATGAGAACATGTTGGAGCGATCTTTAGAAAAACAGAATGTAAAAACTGCCTGCCTGCTGGATGGTATTTTACAGAGCTCAACAGATACTCTTGCAAACAGAAATATGCACGGTGGCACAGGCAGAGAATACTGCACAGAGCTGGCTGGAAAGTCGCCTGCGTGTTCAAGATGTTGTTGCTCCTAAGATGGGAATGTTCTCTTTAGCTGACTTAAGAATCCTTTCGCCTTGGGTCTCGTTACCACCTAATCAGCTCTAAATGCCTCTTAATGACCTCTGTTTCAGGTGTCACTGCAAAAGTAAAAGAAGTTTTTAAAATTCCCCTCAGAGAATAGCTAAAAAAAATTTTTTTAAAAAGCATTAGAAAACGTTTTCAGCCAGCTTTCTCCAGACTGGGAAGGAGGAGGGAATTTGTTCAGTGTTCGGGTTAAAAAAACGATTGTTGCAGATATTAAACAGTGTATTTTGTGTTATGTTCTAAAAGTTATTATTTATAAATTAGTATCCTTACACACGTAGTGTTATTGCAACCGCTAGCGTGCAGGGTGTTTACAGTCGAAACCTTTCAATCTTCCCTGTTCAGTTTGCAAACTGAGTCGTCTGCTGATATGAGAAACAGGCACTCACATACATACATACATAAATACATATGGGTGGGGATCAATTAAAAAGTACTGGAGCATTGTAATGGGTTGGGAAGGGTAGAATTAATGGAAACACACTGTGACACATCAAAGAAAGAGTTCTAAATCAAACTCTGCAGTTATTGTGAAGCTGTCAAACAGTGAGAACACATGGCAGTATTTAAAAATGCTACCCAGATTTGTAAATGAAGAGGCTGATTTCTTTCTGTTTTCAGGTGTGCGTGTGTGTGTGTGTCTCTTCCGAGCAGCAAGCTGCTCTTCTCCTGCAGCGTTTCAGCACTTTGCAGTATAGCTGGTAAAGATGGTGGGGCTTGAGTCACCCATTGGAATGTCAAGCCACTTTTGCATTATCTGTTGTTCTTTAATGAGATCCATATGCCCTTCGAATATGACGGAACTGTATAGGATACGGGAAAACCTATTTGATTAGTCCGAGAGATCCTGACCTTGCATAAATAAACTTCCAATCTGGATACAGGCCCTGCCGTGCTGCTGACAAAGATCTCCTAAGCGTCAGTTCAAATGAACATGCTAAACAATGGAGTCTGGTTTCACATTCTATTAAGGCTGATCTGTCATTCATTTTAAATCGAATGTGTCTCTCTACTGGAAAGCAAACACATTAATCCCCATAAAAGCATACATTCATCATTTATATCCTTTATATACCTACCTGCATGAGTCAGTAATCAGTGATCTAGAAACAATAGGTACTCGTGTGTGGAAATGTTAGACCACTTTGTGCTTTAATGCCATAGTGTATCAGGAGCCATGATGTTTTTATACCGCGTGCTTGCTGTCAGATCTTCATGCTTCGTTCATCTTTTCAATCGTCTAAACTGACCGTGGATCCAGCTGTCATCTACCTGGAGCGTGCAACTTCTAAACTACAATAAAAACATTTCCGATATCATCAGAAATACTAAAGAAAAAGATGCGTGTGCGTGTGCGTGTGCGTGTGGACTCTTTGGACTTCAAAACCACACACTAAAAACATTTCTTTTTAAGGGACACTTCTGAATAATTAAAGGAGGCAGGGCATGCAAAGTACAGCAGTTTCTTTAGTAATTTTCATTAAAAAAAGTGCAGCGTTTTCCCACAATAAACAGTGAATCCACATCTAAGCCACAAACAAACATTTCTGTCACCTCTGCAGTCAATTTCCACCAGCAAGAAAAACAACAAACAAACAGATTAGACGCCTCTCACCCCCCCCCCCGCCCCCCGAGCCCTCTGGGAGACAACAATGGACAGGCCCAGAACCAGGACCCAGAGTTAAGAGTGGCAGGGCAGGATGTGGGGAGATGAGATCGATAGATAACCAGAGCCAGGAGGGCTGGGGATACTTCAGTACCTCTTCTGTTACTGTTTGTTTTAATTGATTCATTCCCCAAGTGTTCAAAACACTTTATTTATTGTAAACACACAGTAAATCAACAACAATAGCATTGTGGCGGTTTCTATCTCAGTGTCGTATTGCAGCTAACATATCCCTTCACTGTTTTATTGGATGTATTGCTGAGCGCTGGAATTTTGTTTAAAAACAACAGGAATTTGTTCTTATATTTCAAGGTTAAACTCCAGTTTTTTTTAGCTGCTGTTTTAGGCATTGATCTCATCTCGGTCGTGTTTAACCCTTGTGTTAGATGTCATTTACCATCTTGTTGTGAATAATTTTAACAAGTTTTCAGAATTCTTTGAATCCACTCAGAAAAATCTTCCCTTTCCGCTTGTTTCAGTAGTGGGGTCCAAGTGTCCCTCTCAGCTGTATTATGTGAGTGACTGAGTTACTGTCCAAAGGGATATCCATTTATTTTCAAAGACAGTTTGCTTGTTTGTCAGCTCTGTTGCTGCTATGCACATGTTTTCGTCCCTCTTCAGTGTAATCGTCCTGCAACGCTAGTTTAAGGTACACTTCCTTTAGTACACTTCCTTTATTTACCAACCCACAGTTCAGAACGAAACAGTCGGGTTCCATGGACCTTTGACCTTTGTCCAACAGGATGTACTTCCTTCTGCTCCTTGTACAAAAGCCCTGAATGATGTGTGTAGAAAGAGCCCTGTCTAAGACACAGGAACCCATTCATTGACTGTTAGGCTCCAAAATATAAAGCTGGTTGTTTCCGATACTCTCTTTTTACAGGTTGCCAGGGCAGCCACAGGGGGGCGTGCTCACAACAGCGGCCTGACCAAAGGTTGGGAATTTAGCTGCTGGCAGAATGTACTGTTAGTCTATCGGCAGTGTGTTTTCTGAATGTGTCACTTCGGATAGTGTTCGTGAGGTACAGTGTGAGGGGCTGGAAGTCACTCTGGGTCCTAGGGTTTTGCTCTGTTAAACTAGAAAATGATACAAGCGCTGGTATGTGTGATCAGTGAATTTGTGCAGATATTTCATTGTTTATTAACATGCGTGATCAAAATATTTGTAAACTATGAGGAATTTACAACAGAAACAAAAAGCTGTGTATTTATTTTAAAATAAACCATAAACCATTAAAATAAACGGCTCTGGCTGTTTTTTGAGGCTTATCAAAACACACAAGGCCTTCAAACACAATCAGCATTAACTGTGTGGAACTCTGTACCTCTGTACCAGACAGACAAAGTCTGTGGCAATTAAATTAAAAACTGTAAAAATCTTGATTTTAGTGGGTGGGAGCTTCATGTATATTTCATGAGCGACAGTCTTATTTTAATACCAGTGACCGAGGTTCATGAGTGGTAAATCTACAAACTAATGTGTTTAATTAGCGGCTTGATTTATGACTGCATTTGAATTATTTATGAAAATGCAATTGCATTTGCTATTGGAGTAGGAATGCAGAAAATGAGATTTTAAGCAACGTGATGGTGATGATAATGAGCCTAAATGTTAAGAGGTAACATAGCCGTTCAATTGCTGATGTCAAAAATACATTTTTGATACCAGTATTTCAATTGCTGATGTCAAGAATACATTTTTGATACCGGTATTTCAATTGCTGATGTCAAGAATACATTTTTGATACCGGTATTTCAATTGCTGATGTCAAGAATACATTTTTGGTACCGGTATTTCAATTGCTGGTGTTTTATTGGATTATTGCCCACATTGTCTAACAGGCAGCACAGCAATAACGATCCATCGTGTGGTACGGAACAGAAAAGCCTGAGCACTTGCTATGTTTTTTTTTGTTGTATTTTTGGTTTTTTTTATCGCTCTTCCTGCAGTGAATTAGAGGACATATCTCAAACCCTAGTGGACCAGAGCAGACGCTTTGAAAAGAGCTTTGAAACAGACTTTAAAGTTAGAAGTGTAAAATGTTGTCAGGCTGTTAACAATAAAAAAAATAATAATAATTGCAGGTTTAAACAGTAGCAACATGTGCACACGTGTAACGCTGTGTTTTTCCTGGAACCCAGCCACTTACTCTTGAAAACCCTACTGGGACATTGCAAATGACCTATAATGACAAATAGCCAGCCTTTAACAAGCAGCAGAAGAAATGCCCTAAACTGCAAAAAAAAAACCAAAAAACAAAAAACAAGAAAAGAACCTTAGCTTCTGAGGGATCAGACCTGGAGATACCCTGTGGATCCATCCCCTTTTTAACCAGGGACCCTGTAATATGATTACTCTGTTGCTGATCAGTCCAGTGGTTAAACACTATGGCGCAATGGGCTTGACTCTCTCCTCAGAAGAACAATGACCCTGGAGAGATTCCGAGGGAAGTCTGGGAATTCTGCTTCACCGGGGACAGCTGGAATCTTACACTAAAACAGAATGAGTTTCTGTTTCCTCTTCAATGCATCACAGCTGTGTGGAGGGGGTCTATTATAGTCCGGCAGAGGTAGATGAACAAGGAGATTTGATTGCACTGTAAAAAAATAAAAATAAACAAACAGTTGACTACTCTTTTTAAAGAGGTGCTTACCAAGGTTTTACAATCCTCCTCTCTTATCAGCACCAGCAATATTACCACTGAACCTACTTTTCAGCTGTAGCTTTCAGATCATGTTGGTGTTAGTAAGCGTGTATGAAAAGACATCAAACTTCTTTTTGCATTCATATTGACTGACTACATTTTAGAATCAGATTTTATCAAGAATTGTCACCTTTTAGAAGTCATTAATAATAATAATAATAATAATAATATAATAATAATAATAATAATAATAATAATAATAATAGTAGTAGTATTTATTTTTTGTTAGAGGGAAGATTGAAGAATATTTTATATACAGTAGCAAGTACATTTAAAGTCAGATATATTTACTCAAATGTATTTGTATTTTTTTACTATAACACGACAGACTTTGACAAAGATCACCACTGAAATCTTTCTACTATCTACAATTTGTATCTGCCAGGTAGGAGTGTTTAAAAACATGTTGTTGTTTTTTTTACCCTATAGGATGCTGTTTTTGTGTGAGTATATGTATATATATATATATATATATATATATATATATATATATATATATATATATATATATATATATATATATATATATATATATATATATATGTGTGTGTGTGTGTGTGTGTGTGTGTGGATTAGTTCTGATCTGTGCTGTGACTCATTGAGTTTATGGGCCTCTCTTTTTCTACAGTTGGATCATTTCACTGTGACTCACAGGACCAAACAGACCTCTTGTTTCCATAAATATGAAATCAGAAACATTGGTGTGAGTCATTTTTTGTTAACATTTGCAATTTAAATTGGCAGATATTTCAAGTGTGTTCTCCGGTACAGATTATTATTCGGAACGTGACTAATTGAATGTTTCCAGCACATAGCTGCAAACACACAGTAACACAGGGGTTTGTTTTTTTTTTTTTTTTTTTTTTATCTAGTCTGGAAGGTCCCTTTGAGAAACTCGCTTAAACAGAACAGCAGTTGTTATAAAATAATCACAAACATATGTTTTAAGATGCAGTTTTATGAAGTTTACGGGAATGGCGGCCTTCAAAATATCATGAAAGCACCACCAGTGTCAGAGTTTATTGTTCGTTAACCTGCAGTCTTTAACCTGCAGTGTTGTTTCTGAATTCTTTATGACACACAGATTAAAACAAAGCTTTTCTGTAGGTTGAACAACCACAAGCAAAGAGCAGATCCAATTGCAAACCTGTGGAAACCTATAGACCAAAATACACAGCCAGTAGTGTCTTTATAACCCGTTATATACATATGAACAATCCTTTCAAACAGGGTCACATCAAGGGCATATCACTGTCATCTGCAGTGACAGAATCTTACCTGGAAGAACCGGTAAAGAATTCTAAGAAAGCATTGCGGTTGAGGTTGTGGGTTGAAAGGTCATCTCGTGTTTTTATTGCGCTATGGAAAGTTGTGCAGATTTTTGAGGGGTAAAATTTAAGGCTCGTTTTTATAAAACTGTTTATTTTTATTGTTATTTTATTTATTTTTTTAATAAAAGTGCTGGCTCTCCAGTTAAAGAAACGCACCAAACAGCGCTAATGTGATTACACTGCTCTTTCTCCCCCATTGTTTTTCCACTGGTGAATAATCAAGACCTAGTCGACTAGGGGAACAATGGCCACTTCAAGCTGGGGAACCCGTGAAAGAAAGTTTATAAAATTTTGCCCCAGTGGGAACAGCAGGGAGCTAGCTTGAAGGTTTAGTATCCATTCTCGAGCCCTCGAGCCCAGTGCTTTTTGAAAAGCAGCCAAGCTTCCAAATCACAGGGCCAAGCCCTCATTAACTGACGCGGTCCCTGCGTAGATGAATCCTGAACTCGTGTGAAAGGGGCTGGGAGTGAGGTAGGTTAATGTTTATGGACAGCGACTTCATGGGAATCTTGAACAGACTAACGGTTCTATAAGTTCTATGCAGCTTATTCCATACAGTCAGCAGCTATGTTGTAAATAAGGGCTTTGCGCACAATGCTGAAAGGCTGTTTTGTGTAACGTCTGTTTTGAGTAATGAAATCAAGTCTGATGTGACATTTCTGGACGGTGTTGCCTTTTGCTTTAACGACTGTCTCAGAAAAGTTTCATTCATATCAAAGCCTGTTTAATTGATCAAAACACGGACTTAATTGAAATAGCACTAGAGTTAAATATTTGTGTGTAAAGCTCAACCATTCTTTTGTTATTTTTAAATAATATTTTTGTCATGAATTTTGAGAAAGTTGAAATAAGATATAAAATTCAGCTACACTGTAGTCATTTTATTATCATAAATGCTGCCATCTAGTGAATAACTTTATAAAATTACTTTGTTAAATGTGTCTATTGTGAGTTTTTTTGGTTAAATACTGGTCTACCAAATAAATATAGAGAATCCAAACGATTAAATAAAGGGTGAAATATATTCACAAAGTTATTGCACTTTAATTTTAAAACATTTAAAGAGTGTTTGTCCACTTCCTCTAAGTGGAGAAATTATTTAAATACCCAATATAAAAAAAAAAGATTAAAAAAAATGTCATTCATCAAGATAGCAAACTTAAACCCCTAACTTTCTATAAGTTTTGTGAAATCTTTTGCATGTATTTTGTAGAACTATAACAGAAGAAAGTGTTCCTTTTATTAATATTTTGCACAGCACAGTACATTTTTCATTTTAGGATGATTACACTGCATTTCCTAACCCTAACCCATTCTTAAAATGTTTTTCCGTGCTTTTATTTAATATACCATCAATAACTACACTTTACTATACTTTACTATTTCCATTTTTGGAAGACTCTGACCCAACAGTCTATAATCACAGCAATGCAAGACAGTTGAAAATATCCATACCTGTACAATGCATGTATTAGATTTTAGTAGTTCAGTGTAACAAGCACCCTTTGTGCTTAATTATGATCTGATGACCTCCTGCCATTAAGTACTGGGCCCTGTTCAAACAAAGTGGTAATTATGCCGAATTTTGGCAATTTGTGAGCGGGCTAAAGTAATTCACTTGTAACCTGAGCTGGATTCAAACCCTGTCCTAAGATATAACGAAGAGGTGAATGAGTCTGCTCTGCCCCCCCCCCCCCCCCCCCATGCAACGACAAGCTTTTCAAACAGAAGGAATGGAGGCTGCTGGGAACTGTACTAGTATTAAACACCCTGCATGCACATTCAGAGGCCTGTGACCTTCCAGCTTCCCAGTTCATTACTTTTCATCAGGCCCCTCTGCATGTTACACAAGGCAGGTGGGGCAGCCTCTGAGGATACCACTGAGTCAGGGTGATATCTCTCTCTCTCTCTCTCCACCAGCAAGGGCTCATCAGCTCCGGGAAGGATGGACCGTTATTGAGACTCTAGTGAAACACTTCTGGCTGGCTGCAGAGCCTCTGTCAATTGAACCTCCTCAGCTTTACTGGAATGAAATGGAGGCCCCTGTGGCGAGAGAGGCTTTCTTGAAAGCACCTGCTGTTTTTTAAGATAGCATGGGAAATAGCTGCTAACAGCTCTCCTAGTTGCAGCCCCATGTGCCACATGCTACAGTACAGATACATTTATACCACTGCATGCTTGTATCGTTGACCTGATTGGAGGGGTCATTCAAATGAACAAACTGACTGTAATGAGCAATTGTACCTGACTATGTTTACTGTTCATAAGAGAACAATGTGTGTTGCATAGAAGTAGTTATTTCTTAAAACAAGTTATGATACCCGTATTGCGCTTCAAATGTGTCACATTCATTGATAAGCAATATGTTATTTTGGTTGGTAGCAAATAAAATAACAACACAATACTGTGCTGTTACAAAAGTGTCTTGCGATGGGCCGATTGGCGCTCTGCGTGCCTGTAGAAACTTGTTGTCATCACCTATTATATGTAAGCCATTGGGTTTTGCTGTGCCAGTAACACAAAGCCAGACTGCGCTGAAACACGGCCAGCAGTTGTTGCGTTTCCATTCATTAAAGGATCACACTGCCACCTGCTCAAACAGTTTCAGTTTGAGGTGCATTGCTTAGGCCCTTTGGATAAACAGGCCTTTAGTAAACAGAAGGCTTCAGTCAACACTGCTGTCAATCCATTACCTTTCATGAGGAATCCTTAAAAAGAACAGATAAAAAAAGGTATCTTACGGTCCAAGACATTCAGTATATATGACATGCCCCATTCCCCTGACCGCTCCGCAAGCTGGGAGTGGCTTCTCCTGCACTCGTCGAGGCCTGGCTTGTGTTTTACATTCTTTGAGGAAATACTGATTTTTAAGCAACAAACTGTAACAAAGGTCAGGGGATCATATTGATAATGTTCACTGTTTTTTTTTTTTTATGTATTATGTATATGTATTTGTTTAGCATTAGTTCTCCCCCTTCTCCTCATCGGGTATTTTGACTGTAATGGTTCTGTCATTTTTAAATTGTTTAGAATTGCACCTGCACTGTTTTCAATTTCACTCTGAGAGGTCGCTTTCAGTTAAATTAGAACCAAACTTACTTACAGGCTGCAACAGGAAGGAGACTCCTAATGTTAACTTGAAGTGCCCACCTGTGACTTCAAAAACTCTGCAGTCAAACTCAATTTTGCAGAAAAGCGTTTGCCCTCGTGGACTTTCCTATAGTTTTGCCTCTGAATTACAATGCAGTTCAACACTTCACTGGAAGGCACACGAAACTTTAGCATTTCCCAGGAAATCAAAACAGAGAGCTTTACACACAAGACACGCCTCTTTTCCACACGACTAGTGCTTGAACACAGAGGAAGGAGGGGGCAGGAATGCACAGGGGTGTGCCAAGGCGTTCTCCAGTATGTGTTCAAACGGTCTGTCCCTCGAAAGCAAAACATACAGCAAGCACTTAGTTTAACCCTTCAACCCAAACCTATACCGTGTGGCTCCTTAACATGTTCTCTGGAACCGATTGGTTTGTTTAGATTATGTAAAGAACCACTGATAATATTATTTATTATTATTTTTTACATCTTGTTTTTCTGATTTCTCAAGCACCACACTGTAGCAAAATAACATTTACATCTCCTTTTTCCTGATACTAGTCATTTCTCTTTTCAGTCTTCTAAGACACCAGAAGAGACCTGTTGCAAATTCCTTGATAAAAAAAAAATTTAATTAAAAAATGAAGGGCCTGTTTTATGAAGTATCAATCCCATCACTTTAAGCTGCGTTTTTTTTTTCTCATTTCAATGTTTCCATCATGTTTACACTTTTACATTTTAGTCACACAAAGGTCTGTCTCAGTTTCTGTATCGACTAGTGCAGAGGTTTAGCTTCTAATCTTTCATAGAGCAAGAGACTCCCTACACAAAAACATATGAACTTATACATTAACACTTCAGCATTATTAAACCCAGGTCCACATTAAATCCTCATTATGCTTAATTGCGTTGAAAAAAAAATGAAATCCCGTCAGTCAGTTGTTATTTTCCCACTTCACAGGGGATGCCATTGTTGCTGCTCTATCTTTGCAGGTCATTTTTAACTCTGGTATAAGTGATTAAAGTCATGACCTGTATTAAAAATCTCCAGCCAGTGGAGGCCAAGATAATAAGTCAATTGTCTTTGGAAACCTGGGTCACTTATAGAATTGAAGAAAGGCTTTCTTTGCGCGCACACAGGGGTAGGCCTTGTTTCCAGGGCCGCATCCCTCAAGGTCAAAGGTGGAGGTGAGAGTGCAGGAAAGTGGACCTGACACCTGAGCTACCACAAGGAGCATTTAGGTGGAAAGGCCCCATTCAGTTCATCTTAAAAGAAGATATATTCACACAGTTCCCCCTGCTCATTCTAGCATACCTGTCTCCCTTATTACACCCAGCCTCTGAAAGACGAGACAGCAGTACTCATCAAGAAGCTATTCACCTGAGACAGAGTGCAGCATTCAGGAACAAGATCGGAACAAGCAAGGATTGATTCAGACTATCTCTAACCGCAAAATAAATAGACTTTGAGGCCTGGGGAGATTTCGGAATTTTATTACTAATTCAGCAACATTCTGGTGAATGGTTTGCAGATGTACACACACCGGTACTGTAATTATGTTTGCATTTGCTTGAAAGTATTTTTTACAAAGTTCACTTCAGATCATAATCTAGCTTGCAGAAGCACTGCAAGGCTGTTTCTTTAGTATGCAAACAAGATTGCTGTTTTGGTAATGAGTCCCGTGATGTACCTGTGATACATTTTTAAAAAGGATATAGCTCTGTTTAATAAGCTGCTTTGCTGTATTATTGTGGTGTTACATGATATATTTAGATGAATATCTAATAGAAATCATACCTTCATTCTAATAAAATGGATTGATTGTTGGGGAGAGGTCAAGCGTGTAACAATAGAAGGGGTGCATGAGAGTGACGAGACAATCATTCTGGAAAGAATAATGCTGATATATTATATACCAAGCATCAAAAGAAACTTATCGCTATTAGAACATATTTATTTAAAAAAAAAACAATAAGGTACATAAATGATGGACATTGATAAAATGTTTTTGGTTTCTTTTTAATCACTCTATCATTCATCCTTGACCACGACGCGCTTGAGTGTCTATGACTGAAGCAGATGCACTTAATCACCTAATTAGTGAGACAGTTGATTGGACACTGGATATGGAGTGATTTCAGCTGGTGAATTGCAAGCTTGAATAAAAGCAATAAAGAAAATCATTGAAAAAAAAAAAAACAGTATGCCAGGTCTGTCAAGAGAGCAGCGCCTTTGTACAATCGGCATGTTGGAGGCTGGACTAGGGCAGCGTACTGTTGCTCCCAGTCTTGGGTGCTCACAGCCAGCAATTTTAAACCTGGTGAGATGGTATAACCAGACACACTCTGTTAATGACAGACCATGAACTGGGAGACCAAGAGTCGCAACACCTGCCCAAGACTGACAGATCATTTTGCAGCATTTTCTTGATGTCAGTTGTTAATTAGCACAATAAAATGTCACTGCACCTGCTTTGTCATTTTTCGATCACATCTAGTGATTTTTTTTTTATGCCCAGTTATAAGTGATACATTTCTTTTGATGCTCAAATATAAGTGATAACATTCTTTTGAGGCTCAGTGTATTATATTAAAAGAGTATATTCATATCTTGAACCTTCTTACTGTGAATCTTGCACAGTTAGAGCTGTTCATTCTTATTATTGAAATTAGATGTTGTAGTTTTGAACTGCAGGACAGTGGTTCAATAGGTCAGAAAGTGAACTGGCCAGTCGAGTCTTAAACAAGATCCTTGCTTATCCTGTGTCAAATTATCGCAAGATAAGATGATTTGGAATTCCACTTGTCACATGATACATAGATAAGTTGTCCAGTAATTTTTACCAGTGGTTGTCATTTCTTTACAGTGTGCACATGCTGAAACTATTCATAGTAACACAGACACTGTACACAATACATTGATGCTCGGCTTTTGTGGGCGCCAGTCTCAGTTTTTAATGGATCTCGGTGTAGTGCATCACACCAGATTGGGCCTGGTTATGCTGCTTGGTCGGTCCCTAATTGAAAAAGAGGTATTATTGTTGTGCCCTTATGAAACTGTGGTGTTTTCTACTGTATACATAACCTTTCACTGCTCTCCCATTATCAACGATACGCAGGTCGCTTTTTACAATGTAATCAGAGCAGACCTGTTCAAATCCGTTGCTTTATCTGGGCACAGCATGCGCTATTTGGCTGCCCTGCACACTGCCACTGAATCAATGGAGCCCATAGCTTGTGATGAAGGCTGGCAAGCTGCCCACAAAAACTGAGCCTTCTCTGCTGCCTCACTCCAGCTAAACTCAGCTATTAATCTTACTTTAACAGCATTAACCAGTCCCCAGCTTCAAAGCTGGGCTTGAGAAAAGAGAAAGGAAGATTTCTCCTCACTGAATATCTGGAGCTGCTCTGCTGAGCGCTGTTTTCAATTGTTTCAAAATGGTCTCTCCCTTTCTCTCACGGAATTAGGGATTAATGGAAGATTAAGACCTTTCCTTTCTTGTGCTCCCCTCAGCGAGTCTGCAACACTGTAGGATACTGGGGTGTAAAGGCTGCCTGGTGACCGCTGGGGTAATTAGAAATGGCTATTAACTGCAGCTAGGCTGCATTGAACCCTTTCCTGTTTTCTACAGTTAGGTGTGCATCTGCAGGGATTAGAACAAGAGGTTTGAAAAGTTGAAGAAACCGCTTTATGAGATCAAACATATCATTGTGTGTATTTCTGTACTTAAAGTGAACAGAAGGCTAAATTAGGGAATCCTGTAGTAAACAGTCATACAGAAATCATGTATTAGTATAATGTGTACATGATTGTGGGACACTAGTCTACTTGTGCAAACTGTGCAAAAAAGGTAATCAAATAACATTTGTTTTCCCAACATGCGGTAATCAATTAAAAATGTACTATTAATTAATGTTTACTTCATATGCATGGGAGACTGTCTGCAGAACTAGCACGGACACTGGATTGCTTCCGACAAAGTATCTTTCTAGAGCAGTGGTGGCCAATAAGTGTATCGCGAATCACGATTTGTTCGCAAAAGATCTCTGGACGAATCAAAAGAAGCACGGTGTTTGGTGTGGGGTGGCCACCACTATTCTAGAGGTGCAAATAGCACCGTGATTATAACACTGTTAAAAAAAAGGTTACTCTCAAAATTCATTTCACAGCAGTTTGCAGCAATAATGCAGTAAGTCTTGAGTTTCGTAAATATCATGTTTATATTTCGAAATGGCAGTGATGTATAGACAGGATCTGTAACGCGTTTGTATTTAGTAAATCTGGCTGCCTTGTTATTACGCAGATGTACAGTACAAAAAGGAAAAGCAAA
>NC_054569.1:4093413-4202789 GCF_017654505.1 Polyodon spathula | reverse complement strand
AAAAAAAAAAAAAAAAAAAAGCACGACATGCCATCCAATAATACTGCAGCGTGCCTGAGTGCCACCTGGCTCTATTCGTATTGAACAAAGCGTATTGCGAAATACTGCAATTGTAATATAAACCATGAAAATATATCCTGCACGGAGCACATGTGCCACTGTGTCAATCCGTGAAATCGCCACTTACTTTCTAATTAAGAGTAGTGTATTAAAGACTGTTTATTTTGCATGCATTTTAAAATTAAAAGTTAATTAGAGGTTTGTTCTAAGCGTAAATTGCGATTTAATTAAAACAAACCAAAAAAAAAACCCATCCATTTATTTTCAAAGCAATATGTAATTTCCTCAACTTTTGACAGCAAACTGCTAAAAGCATTTGGTATTTCTGATCAATAGGAATAACTTGATCACCCCCCCCCCCCCCCACCCCCCCCCATCAAGTCCAGTTGTAGTCCTATAGAACCAGAATGGAGACTGGCCTTCTCATGATATAGATCCTATAGATCGAAAATATCTTGGATAAGATTTACCATATTTGCTGGGCCTATACATTCATGTTATTCATTATTATGACTTAAAGCTGTGACAAAGTTTTGCATTGCCTAGAATTTTAAGATTGAGGGGGTAGAGCGTGCTACAGTGTAATTGAGATCTTTTATTTAACATCATGTTATCAAAGAAACTACAACATGATATTGCAAAAGTCTACAGGAAGTGATAATAGTAGTACAGTATTTCATGTTAGATTTTGAAATGGCACATTTTTAAATTTGTGTCACTTTTTCGTGAAGTATATGGAAAACTGCAAAGTGGTAGTAATCCAGTATTTTCAGGTAACACTATTCAACAGGTTTCCTTCGACTTTGTGAAGTAAATTAGTTAATTCTGTTGGGTGATACAAAACCTTTGGCCAGAGCTGTACGTTGCTATAAATGTGTTATTCTGTTCTGCTGAAATGGTGTTAATGAAAGCATTCCCTGAAGTAAAATGCCTCTCTTCATATGGGTTAAAATAAGTGGAAAAGTCATTCATAGGCTGGTATTGTGTGGAGTAAGACTGGTCAACCCTACTGTACAGTCGTGTGATCTAGCAGCAGCAAAACCTCCATTTGAATCCCCTTCCTCAGCTATTGCTGCTGCATCCCTTCTGTTCGCTATGTGTCCTTGTCTGTGATGCGAATACTGAGTAAGATACCATCTTGCTTCCAAATGAGTGCTGGGCTTTGTCAGCCGGTTTAGCCACTGAAAGCCATTCCACGTATTGTGAACCCGCTGCTGAATCTGCATTGACGTGCCTCCTGCATTTGTAAAGTCAGCTGTGTTGGGTTATTTATTTATTTTTTTGTTAAGTCCAGCTTCTTTTGGTCAGGGTCCAGACGGTTGCACTGTAGATTTGTGTAATTTTAACAACAGTGTGTGTGCGTGTTTCCTGTGTGGAAATGTGTCAGACATGTGAAGTTTATCTGTTTCTACAGACTGGCCGCACTGCAGACATTGCATCAGCTTGCACACATCTACTGTACAGCTCATGCTTTATTTTATTTTTCTATTTGTAATACCAGTAGTTTTCCATTGAATAGTTGGTTATTAGTTGTACATGACACAAATACAATGCAATAGAGCTTGCATTTAGTCTGCAGTTGACACAGTGTGCTTCATTGATGCTATGCTATGCATCAGTGCACACCGTTTTTCACTCCAGACACCAGTGTTACTGTGATGGTCTATCGCTGCATTCCCAGAACCCTCATGATAGCTTGATATCAGTATTTTCATCTACAGTAATGTATCCACTGTAATAGGCTGGAAGTGCTTTACAACATACATAATTCAATTCTCCATTACAGAATGCTATAACTTTCACAGGGACTCAAATCGAGACATCAAATCCATACGTTTCAGACTTGTTTCAACAGGCATTCATTATCTATCTATACAGGTAGCACCTTAACTACCTTAAACACCCCATACAAAATAAACTCAAATAAAGCTGCTTATTTTACAGTGGTAATCAGTAGGGGGCTATTAGGAGCTGTGCCTGTGGATGCAGGTTGACGTGTTCTGTGTGTTTTAATTGCAGTGGTTATGTTTTATTGTGACGGTGCTGTCGCACATGTTTAATACTCTTTTTTTTTTTTGCTTCCTTTCTTTCTGTACAGGTTTATTCTCTTGTTTACAAAGATAACTCGGTACACAGCAGAGGAAACGACAGCCTAATGAGTTGGTCCAACGGACATCAACACTATGGATTTGACTAAGATGGGTATGATCCAACTGCAGAACCCCAACCACCCCACAGCGCTCCTGCTGAAGGCCAACCAGATGCGCCTGGCAGGGACGCTGTGTGACGTGGTCATCATGGTGGACAACCAGGAGTTCCACGGCCACCGAACAGTGTTGGCATGCACTAGTAAGATGTTCGAGATCCTGTTTCACAGAAGCAGCCAGCATTACACTTTGGACTTTCTCTCACCAAAGACGTTCCAGCAGATTTTGGAGTATGCCTACACTGCGACACTCCAAGCTAAAGTGGAAGACTTGGATGACCTGCTGTACGCAGCAGAGATTTTAGAGATAGAATACTTAGAAGAACAATGCCTGAAGATCCTGGAAACCATCCAGGCTTCGGACGAGAATGATACTGAAGTCAACATGAACGAAGGTGGCGCTGAGGACGACGAAGACCGCAAGGCCAGGTACATCAAGAACATGTCAAAGAAGCATTCCACGGAGGAAGGGGGTTACGCCAATGCAGCCCAACAGGGGCTGGCCACAGGTACAATGGTAGATCAAAGTCCTTCTGTTTCAACGTCATTTGGACTTTCCACCATGAGCCCCACGAAGGCTGCGGTAGATAGCCTCATGAGCATCGGGCAGTCTCTTCTACAAAGCTCTTTTCAACAGGCTCAAGTGAAGACAGAGATAATGCAAGTGGACGAAGTGTCTGGCCAGGAAAGCCCGGTGACGTCCGAATCCACTTCTTCCAGTGGGGACAAGAGTGGCGATTCGGATAAAAACAAGGACGGCCCTGGAACACCTACCCGCAGCAGCGTGATCACAAGCGCCCGCGAACTGCACTACGTTCGTGAAGAGAGCGTGAGCGATCAGCAGGGCGAGGTGGGCCAAGCGGGGCTGGAAAGCCTGGCTTCTCTGCACGAGAAGCACCTCGCTTCTCTGTACTCTCTGCCGCCCAACCATAAAACTGAAACGCTGCTGTCTGTGCCGGCTTCCATGGCGTCTGCCCTCCACATGCAGCCAGCCCTCGCCATGTCCATGGACTTCACTGCTTACGGGGGGCTTTTGCCCCAGAGCTTCATTCAGAGGGAGTTCTTTAACAAGCTGGGGGAGCTTGCGGCAGGGATGAAGCCGGATCACAGGAGCCAGAATGAGCGCTGCAATGTGTGCGGAGCGGAGCTGCCAGATAATGATGCCGTGGAGCAACACAGGTAATACATGTGTTTAACACACGTGATTATGTCTAGTTATGTTGAACAGTGCACATTTTAATAAGAATTCACTAGAGTTTTTATTACAGTGATATATAAACAGCAAAACATGAATGAGAACTTCAGTGTAGGTTACTGCTTTACACCCCAACCGACCGGGTTACATGGTCAATATAAATACCAGGGTCAGGATTTATTTAACTGTATTTCACCTATTTTCCATTGTCTACTCTGAATATTCATAAAATAAACTTTTAATAGGGCTATATAAAGTTTGCGTGAGAGAAACCCTATTGAGTGATCTGGTAGCTGCAGAGTAGTGGTTGGTTTTAAGTCCTGGTTGAACTAGCTTCTTATTGTTTCACTTTTGTGCGGCGTTTTTATTGTACACAGAGTCGTTTTTAAGAAGCCCTAGAGTCCTTTTTTAAGGCAGACTGGTGGAACACAAGCATAAATTATTGCCTTGTTATAGCGCAGTAAATATGACCCCAAAATTGGAGACCTGCTGGTCCGTATAATTAATTTCTGAGCAGGGCTTTGGCGTTTATAAAGTAAATGCATTATATAATTAGAATGCATCACATCTTATTTGAGTACAGTTTTATATTTTGTTTATAATGGAAAGCTGACATGATTCTCAATTTCCTTGAGATGAGTCAAATTTGTGCGTGGGTGGGGTTTCTCATCGCCGTCTAAAATGTGTGTCTGTGTCCGCTGTGGTTTACCATTGTTTTGTGCCTACTGTGTTAGACGTTTTCCTTGGAGTTGTTTTTGGTGATTTTTTAAAATATATATATATATATATATATATATATATATATATATATATATATATATATATATATATATATATAAAAAAAAAAAAAAAAACAACTTTTTAAAGAAAAATGCAAAAAAAGCAAACTAAACAATGGAATTAAATAAGGTTCAAATTGAAAGTTATTTGAAACAACAAAATTTGCGGGCCATTTAAATTTTGTTTCATCAATATCAACCTGCTCCCAAACGGCATTGAAAAAGAGCGGCATAACTTGTTTAGCATGCCGTGTTTTGAATGTTCGTATTCCTTGGTTTGAAGTTGACAGCACCATTCCCTTTGATTGTAATAAGCCCCAGAGCTGATAGTTTCCAGATCTTGAACCATTCCTCGTCGGCGGCCCTGTTTCTTGCTGGTGGACCTTATTAGCGGCACCTGGTGAAGAAACGGTAATGGAGTCCAGCCGCCCCCTGCTGTGCAGTGTGGTCAGTGGCAAGCATGGCTCGCAGGGTCCCGGCAGCCTAGCGCAAGGCAGCCCTTATTAGCTTTATGAGTAGAAGAGGCTGCCCTCCTCCGGAAATTAGTGCTGGAGAGAGAACCGGAGTCCTGACCCTGAGCATGTAACCTTTGGGAGCTGGGGGAGACCTCTGCTAGAGTGCTTGGCGTTGCAGGCCCTGCTCTGGCTCTTGTCAGAAGTACAGGGTGAATAATACAGCGCGGTGGATTACCAAAGCCTTGAACTTTCTAATTCGTTCTTTGGGGAGTCAGTTAGTTAACTATTTCCTCTCCTTCCTAGCAGGTAGTAGCAACTGTTTTGGCTTCTTATTAATGTAATCAATCAGGGCTTTAGCAACTTAAGCTGCCCAGCAGGTAAGATAGAATTACAGCAGGAACATTGAATTAACAGCTGTACCTCTGTGTGGCTCTCATATGGGTAGTACATGGCAGTGAATAAAAGTGACATTTCATTTTTTATTATTGATATTAGTAGGAGTATTTTTAAATAAACCATCACCAGGCTCCAGTTCCCACTAAAGCCAAGTAACTAAGTCACCCCCCCACCAAACAAAAACCCAGAAACCTTTTTACCATCCAGCTAAAGAGCTGTCAGTCATTGTGATTGACAACTTTATTTCCTGCTACGAACAAATAAAAGGCTAAACAATACGAGCCCTAGTGAAAGAAGACGAGAGGTCACGATATGGAGTTATAAAACGTTTGCATTTCCAAATCACCCCAAAGAGATCTAAATGAGCCCCCTTTCCCTCAAGCCACGAGACGTGCAAAGTATGATCTAGTGACTGTGGTCTGCCAGTCAAGGGATTGACAGGTTTCCCCCTTTGATTGAAATGCTAAAATGATAAGCCTTTTAATCGGACCTCTTTAGAAAGGGGATAGGCTGTGTAAGAGTAATGTGCCGTACCTGCTCCCAAAAGTGGGTGTAAATGAGTTTGTGAGGGCTTTGTGTGTGTGTGGGTGGGTGGTTGGAACAGACCCCAGTCATGCAATGGCCTGTCCATTTTCAACTTGCCAGTCTTCTGCTCTTTGCATTTAAAAAGTGTTTATTTTTGTTGAAAAAGGGAAAGTGGAGTCGACTCGTAAATGTGAGTTTTGCCTGGTTAATTTCACAAATTGCTGAAAGCCCAAGTGGCAGAACAATCTCCTGATCATGGGTTCACAGCCCTTGGCATTCTGACATTTAGTGCTTCATTTGTCCTAATCTGCAGGAATGCACACCGGTTAAAGTTCATAGCAGGATTCGTTTTATTTCTTCCCAGACTGTCACTGCAGTATGTTGGAAGGAGCTCATTTAATAAATGTCCCCTAATATAAAAGGTTGAAACGCTGCGCCTGTCTCCATTTCTACTTGATTTTTCTGAAACTCCTTAAAGTACTTCAAAAGGCAAGGCACAGAAGACGACTGTAACATGCTCCTTGGGAAACTGCTCCAGCTCTTGCGCGGCAGAGCTACAACTGCACCTTGTTAGATACAAATAGCAGTATAATAACAAGATCTAAGAATGGCATGATATTATAATTGCATTTACTACACAAAAGAAGGCTGTTAAAGATTATTTAAAAAAAAAAAAAAAAATGTTCCAAGAAGCGACCCTTACAATATGACAGCAATTAACGGTTGGGTCTAATTTCCAGTCATTTAAACGATCTGTGTTTTAAAAGATGGTTAGTCTGTCCTCCTCAGACTGGCTTTATTGACGGTTCGGAGGCAGTGATGAAGTCATTTAAATTATGACGTGTCCATGTAGGAAAGGGCCTGGGTCACAGGTTCGATAGGGTTATTTACTCTATCATCTCGTATCTCACGGAGGTATATCAAAGCTGTCTCTGATAGGCTTGAAAACACTGATTGATTCAAATGCATGGATATGAATAACATCTGTTAGTTTGACCTGGGATTCCTTTTGGTCGGACATTTTTCAGCAGGATGAAAGCCTCCTGGGAGAAGAAACTGTGTAGAATGTTCAAGACCTCAAGGAACTGATAACAAATGTCTATAGATCTTACGGCTGTTCACTAAAGAAAATGTACAGCTCTCTCTAGTACTATACTATCCACCTATATGTAAATTGTGATGGTAGTAATTTATTGTGTGATGTAAATAGCTGCCTAAAATCAAATTGATTCAGAATTTCAGTGTTCTCAGAACTGCCAGCACAGACTTGCATCCTTACGATCTCAGACTGGAGGCAGAAAAATGCCGGAGTTAGGCTTATATAATTAGGTTAGTAAGTCAGAGGCTAGCTTAAAAAATGATTAGCAACTTTTGGCCTGATTTTACTAAGCTTTTGCTCCAATTAGTATTTGTTTGTTAATATATTAAAAAAAAAAAAGTTTAAGAAATTCCAAAGACATTTGCAGGATCCCTCACAACTTTTTGGGGAAAATTAAAAATGTACTGCCATGCATGGAAGTATTTAAACTAATATATATATACATACACACACACATTATAGTGCATTGTAATTACTTGCTTGTTCTGAAGACTATTGTGACTGTAGTTAGCGGCATGAAACATATCAGGTTGTTTAATGGATTTTTATAGACTATAGTTTTGACAGGCTGAGCACACGGGGAGATATTTCAAAAGACTAATTAGTAAATATTCCCCGGCAGTCAAACACGAGGCTTTGCCATCTCCTGTTACAAATGTGATCAAATATTCCTGTTTGGAGTTAATTTTGGTGGCAGGCAGATCAGGTTAACTGTGTGTAATTGCTTCCAGATATGGCACAGGGTTTTGTTTGTGTGTTAGAATGAATGCGCTGGTAAGTGCTCGCTTCCTGTGTAAATTTAGCTGATTCCATTCATTCACTGCTGCCCTGGATTGTGTCACAAAGCTCAGAGCTGCTCAGATGGTTCAGGCTTGGCTCTGTGGAGCGCCGGTGATTTTACAACCCCCCCACTTGAGTGATATATTGATAACCCCGAGAGATTTATTGTGGCGTGGGTGTTCATAACTGAAAGCTGCTTGTTTAGTTTTGCTTTCCTTGAGGAGTTAAATCAAAGCTCTATCTTGCCAGAACAGAAACTCTTAAAGCGTTTTTAGGGTTGACAAGCTTTATTTCTTGAAGGAAGTTGATATTACAGGAGAGCAACTTTAGCGAGATTAGATTAAGCTGGTTACCCTGGATGGTAGAGTCGAGTCGGCTGGGAAAAGTCTGAGCAACAATGCTAAAGTCTATTCTGTGTGGCTTGAGAAAGTGATGGCCCATTGTTTCAGTGTGATATATTTTATATTGCTGAATGCTTAGTGATTAACCTCTTCAGGGGAATGTGCTTAAAATGATCGGCATCTTGGGAATGATGGAAGTGGTAATAAGACCACCGCTGCAGTTTGAACCCGCGCCCCCCCTTTTAATAAAACCAGGATAAAATATAATACATTATATTAGAAATTTAAGATACAGTAGATGCCAGTTATTAGCAAATCTGATAAGAACAACTTTCGGTTATATGGGATTCTGATATTAGCAGCTGCATGCCGCTTATTGACATCTTTGTCAGTAGCTGCCAGCGCTACAGAGCGCACACTTAATGTAGCTTTTATAACACACTGACTTCACAACTGCGTGTTTCTGGCACAATCGCGGCTTTGAAGCTGGCCGCGGAGCGACACGCAAAATTGATTCAGATTTACAGCGGGAGGTGGTACATTGTAAAAAGCAGGTGGACAGTTTCTTGTTTTTAAAAGTGTGTGTTCTTTTAGAATTGATTGTAAGCGAAACACATATCTTTGTTTGCTTTACTCATTGTAAGGACAGTTGTGGCACATCGTTGTGTAGTACTAGTTAAGCACACTTTTTTTTTTTTACACACACGTTAAAAGTAAACCGTTCTATGTTTGGTTATTTTGTGTTTCTCATGTAAATTTTTTAACACTAACATTTAAAACACATGTATTTCAGCGCCATATTTGTGCAACTGCAGTATATATTGTCCCATATAAATACACTTGAAAACTGGTGTTTCTCGCTTATTGGCAACTTTCAGTTATTGACTTTATGCTGGAAAGCGAGAAATTGTTAATAAGTGGCATCTACTGTAATACCTTCTTGCAAATTAAAATAGGATTGATTTAAAATAGGACTGCTGAGTAGTATTTGTAAAAGTGAACAGATATTGCATGCATTTTTAAAGATGTGAGATCTTTTTTTTTTGGTTTGTAATAAGTGAACGCGGTTGCTGGAAGAGTGAAGTAACGGTCCAGAATTCATACCCGTGTTTGAACAGGAGGTAGCTTGTTATCTCTCCATATCGGTTTAACCGATAACCCTGTGGTCTTTTCTTCAATATACCAAGAGCAGATTTGCTGATAAATGACATTTTCCAGTCGGGTAAAAAGATAAAACTCCCCGAGATGAGAGGTGCTTTCAAGTGAGCAATACAGAGAGTCGGAGGCAGAGAACACCTGACAGGTAGCAGGCGCTTGTGTAGGTAAACCCAGACTATAACGGCTGCCCTGCTACTGCAGTGTTGTGAGATCTGGCAAGCTTGTTTGGAAACCCTCAAGTCCTATCTGTGTGTGCCAGGTATGCTTACAGGTGTCAAGCAGGCAATGGTTAAGTCATTTGAGGAGGGGCAATGTTATCAGCCATCAACAAAGAGGAAGAGGTGAAGCAGTTAGTAAGTCTGTCACAGTTTTTTAAAAGGAGGTTAACATTTTTTTTAAATGCTTGTATGTATTTTTTTTTTAATGACTATTCCTGCTTGCCGTCGGTGACAAGGTGCTGGTGTCTAATATTCAATTGTTCCTAACAAGTCTGAGTGTTTCTCGGAGCACCTGCGAGTTCTTCAAGCAGCCTTCCACTGGTGCTGAATAGTTGAAGCTCTGATTTTAATGAGATCCCCTGCTACTACAGTACACACGTGTGGGCAGATATTCCCAAAGTTTAGTGTGTGCCATTACTGTATGGGGCTTTCTGTAGGGGACCCTTTCCAAGCCAGGTGCATCATCACCAGAATGAACCTCCCAGTAAAATAATGCATAGAAATAAAAGCCAGCGCTTGCCTTGTCTAGCGTCCATGATTAAACTTGACAAACCAGCAAGAACACTGTGCAAAGATTTGGAAAGACCAAGGCGGCTATAAATAATACCGTCGCTCAGTCATTCACTCCTCTGTAAAGTCTCATTTTGCTTTGTAAAGCAATCCGCTGCTTGGCAGTGAAACAGGACATGGCCTCTGAAAATCATGAGTTAGAAGCTGTTGTTTTTTTCTTTTTCAAGATGTTTTATCTGCCTTTGCTGATGGTAGATAAGTGCTGTTGCTACACTGATGATATCTGGGTCCCTTCCCAACCGTCTTCGCGAAACTGAATCGGCTTAGAAAGCCTGTCGGGGGTATTGCTCATGGCGATTTATTTACCTGCTGTTCTGGCTAGTGTTGGGCTACCTTCTGTTGTGTCCATGCTACTGTACACTGTGAATATTAACAAAAGTAATGAAAGCATGGCCTGCAAGCTGTTCAGAGAAAAGAACAACAATAAGAAAAAAGCCACCTGTTTTTTTACTACCATTTTTACAGTCTCAAACGTTTTGTGTGTTAAAAGTATAAAAGCTATTGATACAAAGTCCACTTTTTCACCTCCCAAGGGCGCAAGCTACTTTATACTTTATATATACAAACGATCCTGTCCTTTTTAATTGGCGGTTTTCTGTAGGCAGAGCTGTAATGGAGCTTCAGTGTAAGACAGGTGAGAGATGAAGTGTATCTGCTAATTAGTGTATTGAAGTTTAAACCTGAGTCCTGTGAGTGTGTGGCTGTGCAGTTAAAGTCATACCTACCGCAGCTCTTAAAAACAAACTCGTTTTTCACAAGTAAATAACAAGCCGCTTCAGCCCGGCACATTTTCAATTATAAAGCAGAGATCAGATGTCATGGTTACCAGTAGATGTGAGCATTTTAAAGCAGGTATTAAATCTCATTGAAATCAACAGGGAGCTGATTCTATGATGTGTACACGCCAGAGCAAAGAATAGACAAAACCGGTAACCAATTTCATCTCCGTGCTAAAATAACCCGTGCTTTTTAGCAACTAGTTCCTGTTGTCTGAAGCTGGTCCTCTTACGCTGAGTTACACCAAATGCCTCTTATGTTACAGGCAACTATTACAAGCCCTGCCAAACGATAAAGATTTACACCAATATCCATCCCTGATCCGCACTACCTTTCCGTCGCCGGAGACCAGACGTATTGATTAAATACTTGACACTGAGTTACACATTTTGAAAAGAACTCGATACCTTGACTAAGCTGCCAGATTATTGTCAAAACATTTCTATGCAATGTCGTGGAATAAACGCGCATCGGCTTTAAAGAGACTTGAGGTGGCTCTGTACAAACAATACAGTAACAATATCAGTCAAGTAATAAGAAAGGGAGGGTTATTATATTTGCTGCAGTTCAACTCGATAAAATAATGAGTTCATTAAACTATATCATACTGTGACAGGGTCTTCCTCGAGTCACGCGTGTGGGTCGCCGCTGTTCAAGCATACAGAGAGACAGACGTGGTGTTGAAACGCCGGCACAGGCGCGCAGGATTTATCAACAAAAACAGAAAACAAAAGTAAAATAAAGGCGGTCATGTGAGGACAAATACAGCAAACTGTACAAAAAGTGCAAAATAAAACACAATACCCCCAAACTGTAACTCAAAAGGTGCCGTGAAAACGGCAGGCCTTGCAGCAGCCCCGAGCAATCTCCCGCGGATGTTTTTAAACTGACGGACACTCGGTCGAGACCCGCCCATGTGCTGATTGAGGACCAGCACAGCCAATCACTTGCTGCCCTTCCCTCAGCCAAGCATAGCAGGCAGCAAGTCTCAATCGAGCGCCCGTCTGTAAACAATAATACAGTCAAACTAATCAAGTTCCAGAACGACACAAAATAAACCCATTCCCACATATAAACCACACCAACACTAATTTACCACTGTGCAGGGCAATCGCACTGCCACACATCCTTATTTCACCTCGCCAACATTAGGCATCAGGTACAGAGAAGTGATCTATAATCTCCTCCAACCACCCAACTGCCTTCAGAGGCTTGTTAAGATTTTTTTATTTTTTTTTATTAAAAGCTGTTTAAAATTAGGAGGCTGCGGCTTACAAGAGCTATGCAACGCATGCAAACTGACTTTGCGTGGGAGAGAGAAGGGCAGAGCCCATTGCGTAATATCTTTTTACGTTGTTTTGTAGTGCGAGATAGACCCCCCCCCCCCCCCCCCCCTCTGTTTCTTTGAGCACTGAAGAGTAACTGCAAACCTCAACAAAGGGAGACGGTCCCTTGCTACCTGCCTTGAAATGTGTTATGAAATGCGGAGTCTGGGGCCCCTGCTGCATTCCATTTGTGCGCTTGTGGTCAGATGAAGGAAACTGATGATAAAATGAACCCGAGCAGCAGCAGCAGCAGCAGAGCTGCGGTTCCTCTTTCAGGTAGCAGGCAGAAGAATAAGGACAGTGGGGCCAGCTGCTGGCAAAGAGTTTATAGAGTTGGGGCCAACACTCCAGCTCTCTTTGATTGGGTGTTTCGGTAGGTAAAACAGATTGAAGCCTATTGGCCAAATTTCCCCCTGAAACAGTTCCCCAGCCCAGAATGGGGGACATGGAGTCAATCTAACAAGATCACACAGGGGGAAATCAACATGGAGAGGCCAAGTCCAATATAGACTAATGCTTTTGTTTACAACCAATTTGATATGCTTTGCAAAATGACAAAAACTACAGTATTTCATTTTGATATATTTTTTTGTACTTGCAAGCATTATTATTATTTCATTCCAGCGCTGGGATTTTAATCTCTGGCAATATGCTGTTAGCTTCTCGTTTCTTGACTTCATAACAGAAGACGTGATGTTCTCCATCACCGGTTTTAACATGCCGCCAGTGCGCTCGCATCTTAAAGAACCAGAGCAAAGAGGCAAGCCAGGCGTGCAGACGCTCGGGTGAATGCAAGCACAGCCTCAGAATACACTCGAGGAGGGGGGGGATGGGACTTCCACCCGGAGCAGCAAATCAGAACCATCTTCTGGCTTCTGCTGTGGGGGGCTCTAATTAGCCCTTTTGTTGCAGGGTGAATAGCCTGTGAATGAGTGGCAGGGGCCCCAATGGAGCGACACAAGTGTGCGAAAGAGGAGATCATAAACTAGCGATCACAATGGCAGGTTGAGCACGCTGCAGCTATTCCTGTACTGTACTAGGAGGGGGCCGGGGGTTTCTAACCAGGTAATCGATGGGCCAAGGACACAAGCTGTATTTCATCCTCCATTCATTTGCTCAAGGGGCAGGCATTTGGTTTAGTTAGTGCTGTTTGTAAATAGTTGGTTTGATAAGCCCTGTTGCTGGACACTGATATGGGATGGGTGGGGTTATCTCCAGCACAGGTGTGCAGTTAAAGGTAATCGCAGGGCATGTGCTTTTCTTACTACATGTTTATTTGGTGATATGAGATTGCGTGATCACTAGCAGTTCCTATCATTAGATATGTCTTGGTTCATAGTAGACTCCTGAGCATCATTTGTTTTTTTAACTAAAAGCTGAAAAGTGGTTTCAGCTGCATCCAGGGTAAAGGAAAAAAATAAATAAAAAAACAACATTTTTACCATAAAAGATAAACAATAGCATTTTTCACTAAGTAAATTGGCTGTTAAAATGGAAGAATGAGGAATGCGTGGCATTCAGCCTGCTGACCTGTTTTCAGGCTAACTGTAATAGTGCACACATGAGCGCCTTGTATTGTTTCCTCATCTCCCAAAGCTCTTGGTTCTTTGCGTTCTTTGGCAGCAAAACAAGACGAGCAGTTCTCTTCAGATTTGGTAGATTTTTAAAATGTTACATTTTTATATATTTTGTTGTCACTGTGGAACCTAGATGAATAGTATCAGTTGTCTTCCAAAAGGGGAACTAGAGTTTTGCAACACAGCGTGGAGTGGTAGCTGTTGGGACAGTTGTGGGCGACAGGAACTTTTCTAAGCTGCTTTGTAATCCTAAGGGATCAGTTGGGTAAATCTTGGAAGAAAGCTTAAAACCATAATTGATTTATGTATTTGTTGACAAAACCCCCCGAAGGGATTAACAGTTGCTTGAGATGAATGATAGATGGTGTAGTGACAGTACTTGCATACAAAATAGAGCTTGAGGTTAGTTAGCATTTTGAAGATGAGAACATTAAGTCCCCCTCTCTTCTGTGTTGGGGGGTGGGGGGGGGGTCATTATGCAAGCTGGGGGAACAGCAACTTGAATTGCTGCTTTAAGCAAGGAGAGCAACACAACACCATGCCAATAATCCCCATGATGGGTCCGTTTGTACAGAAAGGTTCCAGCCTGGAGTTGTTTATTTATTTTATTTAGTAGTAGGCAATTTAATTTATTTTTTATCATTTTCTCCCAGTTTAGAATAGCCAATTATTTTTAGGATCAGCTCACCGACACCACCCCCGCGCTGACTCGGGAGGGTTGAAGACGAACACACTCTGTCCTCCGAAGCGTGTGCCGTCAGCCGACCGCTTCTTTTCACACTGCAGACCCACCATGCAGCCACCTCAGAGCTACAGCGTCGGAGGACAACGCAGCTCTGGGCAGCTTATGGGCAAGCCCACAGGCGCCAGGCCAGATTACAGGGGTCGCTGGTGCACGGTGAGCCGAGGACACCCTGGCCAACCTAAGATCCCCCCACCTCCCTCGGGCGGCACTCTGCCAATTGTGTGCCGCCGCCCCCTGGGAGCTCCCGTCCACAGTCGGCAGTGGAGTAGCCTGGACTCGAACCGGTGACGTCCAGGCTATAGGGCGTGTCCTGCACTCCACACTGAGTGCCTTTACTGGATGCGTCACTCGAGAGTCCCTGGAGTTGTTGTTTTAGTCAAGTGAAACAAGTGAGCTTTGCAGCCTGCTGAATAGAGTTGTGTTTATTTATTTTAACTTATTTTATGAATAAGGTAACAGTCAGCTTCAGGAAGCTCTTGTTGTATGCATTCAGTTCCTGATTTGTTATACAACTGCCAGTTATAACATGCAGCTATTCAATAACGTAGAGGTGGGGCTGCCTGTCATCACTGCAGTACTCGAGCAGAGGTGAGGAAGCTGGGTTTTTAGAGCGGCAGTTCTATTATCTTTAAAAACCAGCTTCCTGAAGACTTGCAAACGCCTTATTGTGTGGAAATATTTCACTTGGCCTTTGACCCTGTTCTTCACTCAAGGATGGTTTGTAAAATATAAGAATGGGCAAAGAATTTATTTCAACTTCTCCTCCTGGATTACAATGCAGAAAGGCAGACCTTCCACCTCATTTTAACTTTTGTGTGATTTGTGGTACGAAAAAAAAAAAAAAAACTATTTGTAAGATCTTCATCTGAGGTTCTGTGAATGTGTGGCTATTTTAAAGCATTACTGGGTTATCGCACACCATAGTGGGGTGCTGTGAGCATATATTCCAGTACCTCACATGACTCAACTGCTGTGAGTAAAAACAAACAAACAAAAAAACAAAACAAAAAAGTTTTTAGTGAACTTCTGTTAGACATGCTCCATTCTGTCCCACTTTACAGCTTGTGCTAACATTAACAATGGGGGGGGAGGGGGGGACGGGGACAGAGCCTCTTTAAACTGTGCCCCCCCCTTGGAGTGGAGAACCTGACAGTGCTTTTTTAATCCTGACCCAGTGGGTGCAGCACATTGAAGCAGAGGTTATAAGAGCCATGAGAGGCTCCATTGTGGCGAGGCAGCTCAGTTACAGTAGAGTAGATGCAGGGGTCTCACCACAGACAATGGCATGGTCAAACAGGCCCCCGTCATTTACAGTAGGTCCTTTCATTGCCTGAGTGAAACAGGAGCCCCCAGGGGCCTTGTGGGAAAGCCAGTGTTGTTGCTCAGTCAGGCCTTCACTTGGGTGTGAGAGTGCAAAGGGTTGGGGGTTGGGGGCACAAAGTGGACCACAGAGGCTTTGTAGACATGTCTTGGACAATTCTGTTAGGCATTTAATAAGGTGAGAGGTAGTGTGGGGGGCTAGCAGCTTTCGGAGACACATTTGGAAGTCCATATAAAAACCAGTAAATGGTACTTTGACCAATGTGTTTCAGTAGATGAAATATGATTTGCAGTTTAATTGAATCCACTTTCATCTGTATTGTTTTTAAAGACTGACCGTCAAAACGGTGGTTGAAAGTAAATAAGCACAGCTCTCTCTTTTAAACTGACACCTTCGACGATAGTTGAGACTTTTATCTGATACTTTAGTTGGGCTCCTACTGCCAGGACTTGCAAATTATTTGTTTCAGAAAGCGGCTTGTGGGTTTGAAATCCACAACAAAACGGTTTGTCGTACAAAACTGCACCATCTGCCATGGAAATCCTGCATAATCTTCCTGCAGCCACAGCCTTGAAGTTGTGTGGTGGGAATGACACAGAAACAGACCCTACAAGCATTACAGACGCCTCAGTGGTCATACGGAATGGATTGCTGGAAAACAATAGATTCCGGGGTCAGAGTGCTTCGGGAAAAGGGCTTTCGGGAGTCGAGCACCCCGGGGTCCAGCATGATTAACCCTTTGTGACGGCATTTAAACCCTGCATTCTCCTTGCACTGAAAGACATTCTACTTCATAGCACTCTGTTACTGACAGAAGCTTTAAAAACACGACCTGGAAAAAGCATGCCGTACCTTTTTATATGCGTGTATATTTACAGATATATTATCAATATTGTACCTCTCTGCTGTTTGATAGTTGTCGGGAGCGAAGTTGTGGATATTATCACTTCACAGTGCGCACCACTAATAAGTACCCGTGTTCTCTCATTTCAGTTTATTAATCGCAATATATTCACATAACACAGTGTTCAGGTTCTGTTGTGGAGTACGGGCTAATTATAGTGAGGTCAGAGAAATAGAGATGTGTTTGGAGGAAATAAACCCAGTGTGTGATGCTGTGACAACAGGGTTTTTTTTTTTAAACAAGATGTGATGGATTAATAGCCCTTTCATTCAGAAGCTGTCACCTTTGTTCTGTTGTCTTCTGCGGAAAATGGTTAAAAATAAACCCACGAGCACGGGGATGCAAAGCGTTTGCTTGCATCTTCCAAGTGAGTTAGTCATTAACACTTGGGTGGAGATATACAGTAAGTGGAAAACGCTCACTGCTTTGGAGGAGAGCAGAGACATGAACAGCATCCAGTGTGCGGTGTGTTCATGCCCTGCGTCTAGTGCAAGGTAAACGCAGCAAGGGAGAAAAGCAATCCAGGATGTAGGGTGTATTTATACATCCACGGGCATGCCAGATACGTTCTGCCTAGTATGAAGAAGCAGGGCAGCAGATCGCTCATAAAAAGAACAGAACATGACCAGAGATTTAATTATATCTCTTTAGACTTGCTTAGCCCACTTGCAGGTGGATATTAAATGATTAATTGAAGACAATTGAACCTTTTTAATTTTAATCAAATTGTATAATTGGACTGGTGTGAATAGATTAACACTGTAATGCCCGTTTCTGCGTCGCATGTGATACAATGCTTAGCCACCTTGCTGAATTGTTGTTATTTTTGAAAATCCAGCCTCACAAGCCTGAATTTTTCATATGCAACAAGATGTGTTTTGCACAAGATTTAGTTCCATAAATAAATAGCTTTTTTTCATTTCCAAAAGGCTGGGCATTACAGGTTTAAATGTGACGGGTAAGGTTGACAGATGCCGCTAAGAAATAAAAACACTTATTTATTTTTTTAAAAGTAGTTCTGCAGATTTAGTAGGTTTTATTAGCTTGGTTCGGATTATCAGGGAATGCCTGACGTCCTTAATCGTAACATCAGAACTGAGGGATTTTATTGAAGCATGTTTTCTGATCTTGTCTATCAAAATTCTCCTAAAGTTACTGTGCAAACATTTAACTTAGGCATCTGTTAATGGGCTAGCCAAGGTTACAGCGCTGTTGACTGTTGGATATCAAGCCTTTTTTTGCATGTCTCTTGGTTGGACGACAGGAATACACAAGCCCTATGCCTTTTTATCCCCCCTAAAGCTCTCTGAAGTTGTTCAAACGCTTTAGCCAAGGGTCTTCCAGGGGCTGCTTGGTATTTGTTACTGTTTGAGATTTCACGCAATTCGATATACTGACATGTTCATGGAAGGGAGTGATAATAAGGGGAGAAAGGGCTGCTTCTACGACCAAAGGGCAGGAACACTGAGGCAGCAGAAAGCTATTGAAACTAAAAGAATAATCGGGTCTGCATTCACATGGTCCGATTCTTCCACAGGCTTAAAGGTTTTGACCTCCTCCTTTTGTTGTATGTGTTCACGTTCCCTTTCTGAAGAAGAGGAGCCGTTGATTGTGCTTGCCCCCTTCTGTGCCTTCTACCAGGAGACGTTTATACAGGCACTGGAACTAATTGTAAACCTTAGATGTTTCAGCTTAAGAATGTATGGCAAAATCGGCATATGTGTTTTTGTGAAAAAATGAAAGCCTTCTAGCTAAAAGTTTTATTTATAATGTATATTAAAAGTATTGTACTTTTTTCTGCAACACTAAAAAAAAAAGCGTGCTTATTCTTGAAAGCTCTACAACGTACTGTGCTTAGTGTACGTTTGCATCTCCTCTTTTTCATATTTTGAAGCCCTTCTGAACTGGGTCAAGTCACGCTGCTTTGAAGCTGTCCCTGTTTCAGCTGGGGCTGCTTTTTTTTGGTACATACTTTTTCTATAATAAGCCTTCTATTAGTTCTCAGCCTCAATAGTGTATTCAGACCGCAGCCCCCTGCAGACTGCCAGTCGAGGGAGCGAGAGTGTAGCCGTTGTGTTTGGTAATAGAGAGGTGTGCTTTAGGTTACAGCCCCCAGCAGCCGCTAGTAACACAGCATTTGCATTGTTCCAGCCCCTTTGATTGTCGCTGGACGCCCTTAAACATCCTGACGCAAAGTGCTGTGGGGGGCAGGCTTTTATTATTTTATTAGCGCAGTGCTGTTTGACTAACATTGCACTGACCAAAGCCTGTCTTGTTTTGCTTGACCTGTGCATTCTTTTTTTTTTTTTTTTTTTTTAAACGTTTGTGTTATTCATACACATGAATTCCAGCAGAGGCTGGTAATTTAATGACCTCTCATGTTATAATTGGCCTCAGCTTAGAAACTGCTGCGAAGAACAGGAAGGTCCCTTTGATGCCTACGTGTTAATATTTTTGAGACTGATACACTAATATAAACAGAATCCAGTGCATTCTAGAATCCAGTGTATTCATCTGATAGGTTCACTTGGTGTTACCAGAAAATGGTATATTCTCAAATAAAGTTTGTTGGGTGTACATATGCCTGTTTGACTGAGGTAAGCATATTGAACTTAAAACAAAATGCACCATTTCCACCTAGTGAAAACAACTGCGGGTGATGATAGCTGAGCTGCAGTACGTTACGTTTCTCTTCAGTTTTATTGGGGATATGGGCTATGTTATGTATTATTTATGTATGTGGCAGGCGCCTTTTATCTGAGGTGTTACAGGGTTACAGTGGAAGATTAATATTTAAATACTGTATAGTTTACAGTCAGGGCAAATAATACTACTACTAAATACAATATGAAATAGGATGCAACAAGTTATATCTACAATGACATAATAGCAGTGCAAGAACAGTGCATCAGCTGAGGATCCAGTAACATGGTGCATAACTCGGGTGAATACAGTGTGTAGTGGTACGGGCAGATGAAGGGATTGACAGGGACACAGTATACACATTAGTCTGGATCTACAGGTAACAGAGGCATCACGGAATCATATTGCCTCTTCAGTATGAAGCAAGAGCATACTCTGAGGCTCAGTCCGGTGTTTCACTCAACCCAAAGGGGTGAATTAAAAATGCAGCGTGTGTGAAGGAAACGTATCTGGAGAGAAGGTCAATATTAGATGTATCACTTCTCCAAACATTTGACGAATGTACAGTAACTGGAGGGCTTGGATCTGTTCAGTTTGGCTAAAAATAACCAGCACGCTTACTCTGCCTTTTCATGAGGGGAAAAAAAAAAAAAAAACGCTCTAAGAAGTGTCTGACACCATCACAAAAAAATAAACTGTGATAAAGACCTGTCCTTGTTAGGGTGTGTGTCCTGATCTCTTACAGAAAAATTTAAATAGTCTCTCTCTCTCTCTCTCTCTGCACTGGGCCAGCTTGCCTCCTCCCTCCTTCAGGCTATAATTCAGTTCTGTTACATAGAATTGGATTTGAAGGAGATAAGAATATAATTACCAGTATTTATCTTGTTAATTCCCTAAGATTTATTTAGCTGATGGGGTACAAGATTGATTTTATTTATTTGTATTTTTCCTTTTGAAATAATAATAATAATAATAATAATAATAATAATAATAATAATAATTTATTTGTTCAGTTTAATCTGGAATATCAGATAGGATCTTGCTTGAGGGAAGACAGTTTGGCTGTCAAAAGCACACTGAATGAATAAACAGATCATCTTGCTTTAAGTTTCTTGGTTCATGATTAGCAAAAAACACTTTTTTTGAACATGCCCCAGGCTCCTCTTGAACAGAAAGTTGCTGTCAAATTAGGGAAGGAAGTTCTTGGGTGATATTTCCTCATCTTTAGAACATTCAGGTCTTCAACCATTTCCATAGCATCAAGTGTGCCCTGAAACTTCCCCTTGGTCAAGCTCAGATAGTTTACTCACCCTTCACCCATCAATTTAAACACCTTGGGAATCATAAACTATACACCAGGCACGTTCTGTTCTTTTATTAATGAGATTCCCGCTGTTAACCAAACTTCTGTATAACTGTACTTTCTCGGATAAACACCAGCTGTCTGTCGTATCCATTATGCGAGCGCAACTCCTGATATGTTGTTGAAAGCCATGCTTCTAATGTAGCTGATTTAAAAGAGGACTGCCTCAAATGGGTGCTTTTTAAAATAATGTATTAGTCATAATAGGTTGCGCTGTCTTCAGATACAGCATTGTTTTCCCAAGATATCAAATTGCTCGCAAAAGTCTGTCTTTGATCAATGCAAGTTCCATGAATGCAATTGTTAAAATAAGAAAACAGCAATGCAAGAATCAGATATGACTCAGCAATACAGCCCCCCCAAAAATGAATAGTACCTGCTACTGCTGATGCTGATGTATCAGGGCTATCAAAAGTGTTCTAATGTCCTGCCAACACTGGATCTACCAACCAACCGAGCACGCCTTCCCATTGTAATGTGTGTTTGGTCATCACTAAGGTATATACCATGTTGTGCATATGCTGAATGATACACTGCCAGTATAAAGGGGTTGTCATTTTACTTGTGTGCATGTGTGCGTTTGTTTCCAGTAGCTGTAAGTTTTCATTGTTTTGTGTGTTGCAGTAGTTATTAGTTGAGCAAAGAATCCATAAATGGAATTGGACAGGAGTGCTAAAGCTGGAAGTAATTTAAATGCATGATGTATGGTACTGACCACAGATGAATGGAAATGTGGGGGGACAAGAAGGTGTCGAGTTCACACGTAAAAAGCAACCCCTTTATTAAAGACAGAAATATGGCTTTAACCAGACAACTTATTTTCACTGGAAACAAGTACGCCTGCAGAAAGCACTGGAGCCGGTTAAGGAAAAGGCATGCTGATGCTTTATAACTTGAGTCCATGGCATTCTTTGTTGAGGTCTTGGCATTTGCATAGATTTAGTGGGATTTGAGAGACGGTGATGGCCTCTTCTGGTCAACGCTTTTAAAGCACTGCAATTCTATGACGCTGTATCACTGTCTTTGCACAAGTGTGCCGAAGCTGCTTTAAATCAATTTGCAGTCCCGGTCGCACGCTGTTGCATTTCCCTGGAACACAACACAACTGAAAAGATTGTCAAACTTTAGGAGTGGTGTTTTTCTCCCAGGGTGCACCGGGACAGTACTGGAGGATTGCTACTATCAGAAGATCTAAGCTACCCTAAAAAGTAAACCACATGTCTTTGTGTGGCTAACCGTCTATTAGCGTCTGTCATTGAGTTCGGGGGTTGTGGGGGGTGACAACTTGAGTGATGAAGCCAGCTTACCAACAAACCTCAAAACATTTACACACACTTAAAACAAACCTTTTCGATGTGCTCCTTGCATCCTACTCCAGAGAAATGAACCCGTATTTGATGCCATGTAACTGCAGGAAGGTTTATCGCTGTTCTGTTTGCGGTCTGTTCCTGGATTTTAGCTTTTCAGAACCCCACGTCTGCTCTCTTTTAATAACACTGTAAATGTGTGACACACCAGTCCGGATCCCACCCTTGGAGCAAATGGCATATTTCAGTAGCCTGGTTACCGTGTGATGGTTGCTGTGTGATAGACTCAGGAAATCAATATGTTAATCACGCTTGATGTTGATGAATGCTGCCTCGATTTGAAAAGGAGGGGTTTGGAACGCTCCCATTTGAGAACGCCTTCCTAGCCAATCCAGTGTGAGGAATTCTCTTGGTGGTAGCCTTTTTCCAGAGACAAAATGAATGTTGATATCCACCAGTATGGCAATATTGAAGGCTGCCGTTGGTTTAATATCTTTAGCCAACATGTAGCACGTGAAAGCAATAATTTATTGGTGTTTGTATTGGATGGTGCACACTGTACATGCTGTTTTTTCTGGCTTTTAGTTCGGGTAAGCTTTTCTCGTTGCAGTTGTTGGCAAGACACTGTCATTATAACCTCCCATGTGCTGCGCTTGTGCAATGCAGCTTTTTACAGTGTTGGAGCAAAAAAATAAAATCTGAATTTAATTAAATTAGTTCAAAAAAACAAAGTGTTGTAATATTTTTGGACTGGGGGTGCTCCTTCACAAAGCTGATGCAGCTGATGCATTACTAAGGGACCACTAAACCCCCCACCCCTGCAACAAAAATAAATGGTTCAAATGGCAGGCAAGTATTTTTCTTTAAAAACCCTGGTTGTGATTGTGCTCTCAAATACCGAATGCTTTTGTTAGTCGCTGCAGACAATGCCAACAGAACTGTTGCCAGCACTCTGAAACAATCTTATTTCCATGGCTCTAAAGACAGCTGTCTAATTACAGCTGCATGTATAATTGTGACTCCGGAGAAACTGAACAGAATATAGAATTGGAATTAATGTAAGCGTTTCAGTATTCATTCTGCCAGTTCATTATTATATTGATACAGGAACCCAGAGCACACAAGAAGACATGGGTTTGAAGTGTTGAAGGATTCCATGCATACCCCGCTACACGCATACACTAAATAGAGAAATACTGATAGGAAATTATACTGTCTTATGCAAAATAGTTAACAAAAATAAGCTTTTTTTGTTATCGGAAATGCAGACCAAGATCAGTGTTTTGTTTATATGCCCTCATTCATTCATTGTATTTTGGACACACTTTCTAAATACAAGTACGCTAACTAGATGTAGTTACACTGTACAGTAGATGCAATTTCCGTGTATTTACTTGGCACACGTTTTATGTGATTGTGTTGGTGGCTCTCCATACATTAGCAACATGTACTGAACAAACCTCATTTATATACAGATCTGCATTGCTGAAAGAGTTAAAGTAATGAATCACACACATACTGTGTTAGACCCCTCACAGCCAGACAGCCAGTCGACACATTTGCAATATTCACAGTATAAATGTGGTGGCGGTTTGCCTTGCTAATTTCAATACATATAAATATACCACAAGTTTTAGCCAGGATTAGACTGTGAATACAGGAAAATGCAACTTTAACCAAAAAAAATAAATAGGAGTGTGTTGTGCGAGCATGTGTGACTAACCACATCCTTTGTCATAGGAGAGGGGACAGTACAGTGTGTGAGGGTATGACTGGACATGTTACATCGAGATAAAAATAGAGAAGGGTACTGAAACAAAGGAACCGTGATTGTGACAGTGTTGAAGATTGCTGTTGCATGTGTGTACAGCACATTTCATAATAGTGGAGTTTGAATAATAAGTCGCATAATCAGAAAAAAGTAACGTTTCTACTTTTAGTTAAAGATGGATCCAGAGTAACACAGCTCGGATCTGTCTCGCCTGTGCTGATGCTTACAAACACTTTGTACATCCAGACCCATTCCTCCTAAAGTGCGTTTGCATGGACTGTATCACAAAAGAAGCACAACAACAGTCAACACCCCCCTCCCCCGAAAAGAACAATAAGTTTGAAATTTACAATAATGGAGATTTCAATGAGCATGCTTAGAAAATATGTCATTTTAAAAGGCAGCAAGCCACAATCTTAACACGTGAGTCAATACCCATTATGCAATATTAAAACTGCACCAGGGTGATTCTAAAGTTGGTACTTGTCACATTTAAGTAAAGAATTCACAGGGTCAATATTCAAACAAACAGTAAGCAGCTTTTGTTTACTGATGACTGACGAAATGACCCATTGACCTCCTGTTGCAAAATAATTGACATGTTCTGAGGTGATTTATTGGGTGAAAAAACCTGTCAACACACTTACTTTTTTTGTTGTTTTACTGCACTTAATACTGGGTGGGAAAAGAAAAACTAAGCAATGATGAAGTCGTTTTCAATACCCCCTCCTTTAACCTTCTCAGTCGTACATCCCAGGTATTCAGAAGTTCAGGATTCCAGCTAATGCTTTCCAGTGCTTGCTGCTGTTTGCCGAAGGGCTTGTGTGTCAGCCCTCACGCTCAGGATGTTTTCTGTGCTTATCAGTGAATTTGAGTGCTAGCTGGAACCTTTGACCTCATCTTCTCTTTAAATTTTTTTTTTCTGCCAAGTCAAAACCTGCCTGTCAGCCCAGACAGTTGAGAGATGAATTTTCAGATGAATTAAGAATGCCTGAACTCCAGACAGATTGACGTATTGATTTGATTGATTTTGTAAAGTGGGTGCTACAGTACTTGCCCCATGACACGTTCTTGTGGATTCCAAACCTGAACTGCCTATATTGAAGTGGGTGCTACAGCACTTATTCCATGACAAGTTCTTGTGGATTCCCAACCTATACTGAAGTGGGTGCTACAGGACTTGCCCCATGACACGTTCTTATGGTTTCCCAACCTGAACTGCCTATACTGTATATGGTTTGGTAACACTTTACACGAAGTGTCTCTAATTGCTGTGTATTTCATGCATTTTCTAAGTAACTACTTTGTAGCCATGCAGTAGTGAGAGGCCCGTCATGTAAAGTGTTACCTATGGTTTGATATTGAAGCATCTGTCATTCAGTGTAAATACCTGTTAAGTTTGAGACCCGAAAAGTGTCCCTATTGTTCTCCATCACACTTGGTTCAAATGTCAGTGCATGCAAAGCACCCAGAGGCAGTTGCTACAGTCATGGAAACCTGTGTGGGCCATGTGCCCACTAATTTGACTTTTGGAAGCGAGCTTGACTCGTGTCCAAACAAGGGAGATTTCGTTTAGAGTCACTCAAAGGGAGCACCAGTCCCACGCAAGGTACAATAACAGCTTCTCAAGGAAAGCAGACAAACCTTTTTGACATTTTTATTTGTCTGCTGTGTAAGGTCAAATGTATTGCAGTTTTTATGTCAGTGTTATGAATGACGAGATGGATGACATGGAAGGGAGTTGTAAAGAACCGCTCTGACTAACTGTCATTTTACTGTGAATGCTTTGGATACATTGATATGTAGGGAACATAACAATAACATAATTAATGAACCCTATTATTATTATTATTATTATTAGTGTTGTTGTTTCCGCAGAAGCACAAATGTAAATAGGTGCTTTGGTAAAACCAATTCTGGCTCTTCCTTTTTAATTAACAGTTTGTTTTCTGCAGCACTCCTGCAGTGTAAAATAATTATTTTATAGCAGAACAGGGAATTAAAATAGACCTGCTGTGAGTATTGAGAGGCTTTCCACAATCCTACAGTACAGCATGTCTTTGTTCTCTCTTGGTTTCCCTCCTTCCATTCATTCATCCATGCATTCAGACTGGCTAGCTACAAACCTGGTGCTTTGTTTAAGTTTAAACTAGGGTTCCAGAGTAAGGACTATCCCCTCCACACAATATGTCATCTAATTGGAGGAAGAAATTTAAAATAGTCAGGTAACTTTCCTTTCCTTACTTTTAACTTTATAACTTGCTCAATAAAGCCTTATTAATATATTAAACATGACCATATTAATAAGCTATAAAGTCATAAGCATTGATAAATTACCGTTCAGCAATCGCAACCTCATCCCCACAACGCACACGCACACACACACGCACACACACACACACACAGTGCGTGCGTGTGAGTGTGTATGCGTGTGTGCGTGTGTGTGACACACACACACACACACACACACACACACACACACACACACACACACGCACACACACACACACACACACGCGCACACACACACACACACAGAGCAGAGAGTATAGCAGCATTACTGGGCTACAGGCGGTGTGATCTGCTGTGTGACTCATCTGAACCGGGAGATGTAAAATACTGTTAACTTAGTGGGGGTGGGAATGGGGACAAAATGCACTTGACAGTTGTATCTGTGAAATGTTCATGGATTTTAATGAGTTAGAATCTCCTGATTTTCAAATGGAGTGTCAGTGTTGATTATCAGGTGAAACTTGTTCAGTCCTCCTATCCCCTGTGGAGCGCTTCAGGACTTGCATGTTCCAGTACACACTGCTGCACCTGTTAACTTAGTGGGGGTGGGAATGGGGACAAAATGTTCCACTTGACAGTTGTATCTGTGAAATGTTCATGGATTTTAATGAGTTAGAATCTCCTGATTTTCAAATGGAGTGTCAGTGTTGATTATCAGGTGAATCTTGTTCAGTCTTGTTCCAGTACACACTGCTGCTGCTGTAGAGAAACACAGAGCAGTGGCTTGGGAACGGGCTCTTGCATGTTCCAGTACACACTGCTGCACCTCCTGCTGTAGAGAAACACAGAGCAGTGGCTTGGGAACGGGCTCTTGCATGTTCCAGTACACACTGCTGCACCTCCTGCTGTAGAGAAACACAGAGCAGTGGCTTGGGAACATGTTCCAGTACACACTGCTGCACCTCCTGCTGTAGAGAAACACAGAGCAGTGGCTTGGGAACGGGCTCTTGCATGTTCCAGTACACACTGCTGCACCTCCTGCTATAGAGAAACACAGAGCAGTGGCTTGGGAACGGGCTCTTGCATGTTCCAGTACACACTGCTGCACCTCCTGCTATAGAGAAACACAGAGCAGTGGCTTGGGAACGGGCTCTTGCATGTTCCAGTACACACTGCTGCACCTCCTGCTATAGAGAAACACAGAGCAGTGGCTTGGGAACGGGCTCTTGCATGTTCCAGTACACACTGCTGCACCTCCTGCTGTAGAGAAACACAGAGCAGTGGCTTGGGAGCGGACTCTTGCATGTTCCATGTGAAGGGGAGCACCCTTCATTTGTGAATTGCTATTCAAATATTCAAATACTTTAAACTATGACAAATCAATACGATTCTTACCAGTTCGCCAGACTACAAGTGTGATCATTAACCTGATTTTTAATAGGCAATTTCAAATGGGGCAGTTTCGTCAGAACACATTGGGTATTTGTAAAGGAAGCAGATTTATTTATACATTTATTATCTGACACTCTGCAGTTTGTGTAGTAAATTTGGTGCGTCAACAAGAAAAAGCTCCGATTTGCTGTTTAAACAGTCTGAAAAGGGAGGCATAACAAGAAACCCTATTTTATTAATCCGAATAGATTTCTATAACAAATAAAGAAGGCCTGTTTAATTCTGTGAGTAAGGTCTTTAGTCTGCTACTTTTCTTGGGTGTTAAGTGCCATTGAAACTGTATTTAAAAGACAGTATAAACTATGAACCCTGTTTTGAGGAATGTTTTTACGTGCTTTTAATTTTATTTTTAGAGATTGTAAATCATGTTTGCAGTTCATGAAATCTTTTCTCAGTTTGGAGTGCAAGGTTTACTGTGAGAATTGATTTTAAACTTTCTTAAACAGTCCTTGAAAATACCTTAAAATGATTTACATGCTTTTTAATTGTTTAACAGATAGTGTCATACAGATGAGAAAACATACATGCTTTCTTAAAAAAAAAAAAAAAGCGTTTGGAGGAAAGTTACTTGATCCTCATACTTGAATCCTTCTATATAGTTTTTTCAGGCAAAAGGTTATTGCAATATTATTAACAGCTTCTTCATAGGAGAAACATTTTTATTCCTACATGGTGCATTATTCTACAGGGCAAAGGGATCACTTACCTCTCCTGAAGTGAGCTTCAGGGCAGAGGAGATGCAAGGTATAATCATTCACATTGACAAAGGAGGGAGTTGAAAATTATCAGTGACCCCTACAAGTAGATGGCTATCAAAGCATGGGGTATTGAATGAAAGCGTTGTGTGAGGAAAGCGGCGCTCACAGTCCGCTCCGTGTATAGGGGGCTTTGTGGTCACTAGCTTTGTCCAGATGGTTCACATACCTTTTGCCGTCACTGTGGGTCAGGAACTCATTCCCTTAGGAGGGGTTAGAGCCTGGAAATGAGCCTAACATAAACATCCTCTCTTCCGTGCCTCTGGAATAATCAACTCGAGATGCAGCAATGCAAAAATAAATAAATAGAAATCAATTTATATATATATGTGTGTGTATTTGTCACACACACATGCAGTAATTAATTAGCTGGGTTATTCACTTTTCTCTGTAATAAATAACACCAAATGACATTGCTTTGCTTCGTTTTCAGAGTCCTTTCAGAAAAAAAAAAAACATTGGCACATTTTATAAGTCACTAATGGTCTATCAAATATCAAGATCATTTAAAATGTTTTTTTTTAACGAGATCTTGTAAACAACTGTTTTGCTGGCACTGAGAAACTCACTGACACCCTACACAGTGTACTGTACAGGCCATTTGTGGATTGGCCTATACAATACTTGCTAAAAATACCAACAAGGACAATATTATAACTCCTGTTTGAACGGGGTGGTGTTGACAAGTTTTAATCTCTGCTTTATCGGAAAGCTCTTCCAAACAGCAAACCCAGGACTTGGCTGCCTAACAGCTTAACACAGTGTTCTTCCACTCACTAACCTTAGTATTGTTAGGTTTCTTTTTAGCGCTGGGTAAACAAAAACTTTTCCAGAATGTTTTTTGAATGAATAGGCTTATTTCGTTCTGTACAGAATGTTTTTGAGGTTAGGGATGGCAGCCAAGCAAAACCTTTTAAATGAGAGAAGGACCAAAATGGATAGAGAAACGAAAAATAAAATAAAAAAACTTCCTTTCACGGTTTAAATTTTAAATAGGTTTGCACCACAATTCCATTAAAAAGCCAGAAACTGAAAGCTCTCTTATACAAACTGATCAATGGTCAATACAGTGTTTGGCTCCTGCGTACAAAGTCTGTTTGTGCCCGCCTCTGCATTACGATTTTAGTTGGTATTTTTTCTCTCGCTGTAGTGAAGATGCGGCGCTTCAGTTGTTGGTCCTGGAGTTCATTGGGTTAACCTCCAAATCTTTCAGCCCTTCTTGTAAATCCTTTCACTTCTTGGACAGACATACATTTTCTGCGTTTTTTTCTATTCTGCATTAAAACCTTCATTATGCAGGATTTGATTTTTATCTGCATTTAAGGCTTCCATAAAATGCTTGAGTTCCAAGGACACAATGGTAATGAAGGTGGAATGCAAATGCAGAGTAATAGCGCTGGCTTATTGCCTTGTCTTAATGCCATAGTTAAGGTGGTATATCTGTTTTGTATTCTTGTATTGTTTGGAATCCCTCACATTGTGCCTTGGCACATGGAATACAGCAGTTGTTGCCATTAGTAACGCCATACACTCTGAAAATCAGTTGTACAAATCTGTATGGTCACTGATGACGTTGCTGTTGTCAGACTAAATAAGATTTGCATACCATTTAATTTTTTTGTGTAGCATACTTTCTGTATAATACAAACGGCATGGGTTGTGGTTTCGTATGTTTGTAATGCAGCTGTATTTATTTAATGGAGAGGTTTCATAATGTTGTGTTATTTTACTGAGGGGCTAAACACATTCTCAAATGAGTCTTATAAGACCGTTTGTTTTTTTTTAGTGTAAGGTGACCTTACCGTAGTTTTGTATAATGTCCGAAATGAACATTTGTGACCTACTGTTGTTGGGGTACTCCCCAGCAAGCTAAAAACCCCTCAAATCTGTACCCCTTCTGCTAAGGCTCTCAGATCTGTCTGCAAGTATCCGTTCATCAATCGCTCTTCCTGCCATAAGGTTCACTAACAGCTCAGTATCGCTATTCCATTAATCAAAGACACTTCCAGTGTCCCATTACAGAAACACAACTACTTGGCCTGTCTCTAGCAGACAGCTTACCAATTCATCTTCTGAAGAAAAAAACTCACCGCTGCTTACCTGTTCGTCTGAGCTGCTTAGACCAGAGAGAGGCCCTTTTTAAATGGTTTTCTGCAGGTCAGAAGAGAAAGCGAAATTGTCCTTCTTTGGGAACAACAGTGTGTGCATATACTCGTAAACATCTGTTAAATTTATTCAGTTAATTATTTTACAGGTTTAAAGATAGATAACGAGCAGATAAGCTGTTTTCCTGTTATAGCTACAGGCTCTTTTTTTAGTGTCATGTGCCTTGAATTAAGCTGATCCCCGGAATTCAATTAAACTCTTTATTAGCTGATGCAGAATGCAATGCAAATGTAGAAACATATTTCTTTAGAATTCCCTTCACGTTTTAAAACCCTTACTTCAGACTAAAAAAAGTGAATTAAATTACCAACCTACTTTAAACATTAAATGTCTGCGCTTGACACTGCTGCAGGGAAGGGCTTATAGCTTTAACAGGAAAAGAGAAATGCACACATGTGCATGTTTAACATAGGGGTCATAACAACATTACTCTGCTTTATAGATGCAAAGAACGTGCATCTCTCTGTATTTCTGGAATGCAGGCATCCTTTCAGCCATACTGGCTTTTCATATGGAGTATGCTAAAGTTTCTAGACAAGACACTGAGTGGAAATGCTGCATTAAAAAAAAAAAAAAATATATATATATATAATAAATGCTGCTTCTGTATGTAGGACTAGGTTGAATGTGCAAATGATTGGACATTAGGGTTAGTGCCATATTAATGTTAAGGGACCTTTTGTAAAACAGAATACAGGTTATCGCCACTGTGTCCAGACTAGCATGGCACAAAGGATTTGTACTGCAAAGACCTTATGAAGTCATGGATGATGTAGTGGGGTGAAGCCTTTTAATGGGGTGTTAACACTATTGCCACAGTGTTTATCCTTTTTCCTGTTATGTGATATTTGGAAATTAGGACTTGAACCTTTTTTAATTGGAGGAAAAATGAATGAATACCCACAGCAAGCTAATGGAGTTCGCCCCATGGCATCCCAAGGCAAATGAAGACATATTGAAGTCTCAATGCATGCGACGCACACGCTTGTCCGTATGCTGTTAATTAATCTTTTGTGATATGGCATCTGCTACGAGACGTGACACTGTTTGGAGGCACAGGTCCAAATTGAATCAGCCCCAGCGACAGTCTTCACAGACCCCAGGTGTGTTCCTGAGGCTGGTTCATGAAATCCCATTGCATGTCTGATTGATTCTGGCTAGGAACAGATCGTCACAATGGCAGCGTGGGACAAAAAACAAAACCTTTCAGCTATTCATTTCTTGTTTTTACAAAACGAATGGGGGAAACAAGATAGAAAGAATATATATATATATATATATATATATATATATATATATATATATATATATGCTTTGTGTCATTTCTGATTTTCTTTCTTTTTTAAATCTAATGCTAATGACTTTCTCATTGTGGAAGGGAAAACAATACAAATGCCACAGTGCGTGAAGCACAGTAGTCCACAATAGTAAGTTACACGGCTGTTATGATAATAAGGCATGCACAGTGTAGCCAGTTCCTCAGTCGATATGATAATTGTTGTGATATAACCTGAAGAAAGGTTCTCGTTTGAAAGATTGTGTATTTAAAGGTTACAGTTCAATGTCAAATTGCCAAGGTCAAGCTAGTGGAGTTTGTAATACCAAACCCTAGAGATCTGATGATCTAATCAGGAATATCATTAATTGCATTAAAGATTATTACAATAGATCCCCATTAAAGATTATTACAGTAGACGCCCGTTCTGTTGTCGTTCGAGTCAGCCTCATTTGTAAGTGGATAAACAAAACTCATTTCGCAGCGTTGCACTGTATTCGCAGCGTTGCACTGTATTCGCAGCGTTGCACTGTATTGTATTCCAGTACTGTATGATGAAGATGATGCTGACAATAGCAATGATAAAAATAAGAGCAGTGCAGGTTTGATTTTGGAATGAAGTATGTGGAGAACAACTCTGCGCTCACAAGTCATCCACTTATCTATTCTGCTTACCTGACAGTGCCCGTCATCACAGCCTACTGGCTGCTACAAATGTTTTTTTACACCATGTCATTTTGGAGGGAAACATCGAAGGACATGACTGCACATCAAGTGTGCGACGCAGGACACAAAATCATCAGCAACAGCTGAGTACCCCTATGACTGCTGGCCCTGCCAGCAAGCCCGCATCTCATTCCAGTTATTTTAGTATGAGTCCTCTTGAGTTACATAGTGCAGTACTTGTCCTTTTTAATATGTGGGTCACATCTCTCTCTCTCTCTCTCTCTCTCTCTCTCTCGTCTCCCTCTGTTTTTCTCTAAGCTTATAAAAAAGGAATTTTTGGAAGTGCAAAACAGTTGGAATCCATTCAGATTTTTTTAAATAGTAATAATTTTTAATAACCAAACCGGGGTTGCAGATAGTGGATTCTAGACTAATCTGTTAGCTAGTAATGTACTTTAAATATATATATTGCATTTGATACACTGTACTATTCTATGGGTGAGGCAAGGCTTTGCTATTAAATAAAAATGAGAATTAAAAACACATTTGTTTTTAGAGATGTTCTGCCTAAGGAATGCCTGTTCCTCTCGTTGTCGTAAAAGTGTGGTTGTCTCGTCATCATGCAAACCTGCTAACCTGTGTTTTACTCCTCCTCCTCCTTCTTCTTTTTACGCCAGGCGACAGAAGAATGTTTTTGAGAAATGGCAGTATTATGGTAACATTGTATAACTGCTTGTTCAAGTCTGCCATCCCTTTTGTGAACCAATTATTTTGTTCTTGAGGGTAACTTGGACAAAAGAATCGTGTTTCGGCTTCAGCGTAGCTTTAAATCCTCAACTCTTATCTCATTACTATCCCCAGTGGTTTAAACAACATTGCGTTACTGAAATACCACCTTCAAGTGTTTCAGTTAAACTGATATTTAAAAGATTAATACTGGACTTTTCATAGCTTTCATATCCTGAACACTTATGATTGTGATTATTAATAATATTATTAACTAGTATTGTTGCAAACAAACCATTATTTCTTTTATTTCCTTATACAGTAATCCTTTAGATTCTGATTCAAGGTTCAGGAGGTATCTGTGTTCTGTATAGTGAGGTGAGATTACACGAGACACAACGCTTTCTTTCTTTCTTGTTTTATCCTCTAAAGTTAGACATCCTTGAAGTTTCTGTTGTTTGACTGAAGGTGATAGCCATGAATAATTTATAGGAAAGGAAGAACTTGTCTGGATCTTTTTATAGTGCCACCACTCATAATGCTGGCAACATTTCATATCCAAGAGGAAACCAGTATGAATTGGTGTAGAGGGGGAGAGAGATGTAGCTGAAATGGGCAAGTCTACATTAGCACATTTAAATAACTCAAACGTTCCACCTAGAGTATTCTGAAAATTTAAACTTCACTCCAGTAGCAGACCAAGTGCAGGTACGTTCATTTCTTTAATGGGGGAGTCTCATGCCTTTTGTTCAGGATGTTTGGCTCAGGCCACACACCTAACAGACTGGAGGTTTCAGGCTGCTGTGTACTGGTTCTGCTTACTGATTCCCAGTAAAAGGGGCTTGTGGTGCGTAATAGAATGTGTGCAGCTTTGCGTACATTATAGAGCCTTGATAAGGGTTACCAGACGTGACAGTCTGTATGTGGTAAGAGCCAGTGACACTCTGACTGGGTACTCGTATGTATTTCTGTGAAATAAATAATAATAATAATAATAATAATAATAATAATAATAATAATAATAATAATAATAATAATAAACTCCCAACCTGTGTTTAAATTGATGTTTAGAAAATGTAATACCAAACCCCTTTCATACTGGGTAGTGTTGCCAGCTTATCTGTACGGCTTCAGGCAAATCGAGGTGGTAATTCTTCAATCTAATAAATAACGGCTACATTGCAGAGTAAACGTTGAGGCTCTTCTCTTCCCGCTGCTCATATATGCTCCGCACGAGTTTGCAGCTTTGGGGAGAGTGTGGTTGGAATTCATATGAAATGCTTTGCTGCAGGGGGGGGAGAGAAGAGTCATTGATATGTGCCGGATGACACTGATAAACAGCCAGCGCTGCGAGGAAATTCAGGAGCATTTTCTACATTTTAATTAAAAAAAAAAAAAAAAAAAAAAAAGATCAGGAACAGAAGGGTAGGCAAACACGAGGCTAGGACACAATAGACTGCAAGGGTTTGTGCAGCATTATCGAGTGCTGGGTACACATTCCTGCAGAAATGAGTTGCTGACGAACAGGTTACGCAAGGGATAGATGCATTTATTTATATATTTGTTTTATAAAATGTTCTGATCATGAGATCACACTGTCTTTAACCTGCCTGTGCAACCGTTGCGTTTCTAATGGGAATGATAAGAGCTTTCATGAGAGCCAATGGACAGGTTGAATTAACGTGAATTCCATTTTACGTTCCATTTCCTCTGCTGCTATCCAGCCCACTTACTTTAATGGTCTTAAAACATGGTTTTGGAAACATGTTCTTCTTTTGTAGAAAAATTGATTTCAAGACCAGCATTCAGAGCTTTTTATAAGTGGATACATTTGATTTACTGAAAAAAAAAAAACACAAGTGTAGCAATATACAGTATGAGATTGGATGACAGTACATGCAGATACAGTTTGTATGCCGCTTTTCATTTGTTCAGTATCTTCAAATGTAATTCAGAACAGAATGTCTTTTCCTGTCGTCATATTTAGTTTTGAGAACAAATGCGGTTAAGTTGTTTTTTTTTAATTTGTGTTTTCTGCAGCCAGGCTGGTTTGCTTCTTGTTTTATGGCACAGTGATATCAAACCACATCAAACCCTTGGTTAGTTCATGTGGGGGGTGGGATCAATGGCATTTCAAAAAAGGAAGCGTGGCCTAATAGAGAATATATGTGGAAAACACACAATTGAGTTCAATGTGCATTTCACACAAACTGGCATACAATGCATGAGTTTACTGAACCTAGAAATGCAGTGGCACTGTAAATCTAACACCGTGCTGTACCATCAGATTGTGGAACATTAGCTTCAATCTTTATTATTCATCTAAACTGACAGATGTGCCACTGTTCCCCATCTGAACTCTGTCCACTGTCGTTGGGCACATACAAATTCCTTAATCTGGCTTTGTTCAGGGGGCACTTGAACTTTCTATTGACCTGTGGGACCTTCTGAAGGCAAATGAATGGTGCATGTACTAGTGGTGTGTGTGTGTGTGTGGTACCTTACACGAAGCTTCCAGCTGGTGCCTTTCCTAAATGTGTTTAGATTTGGCCAATGGTAAATTGTAATTTAAATATGTACATGCTTTGCTAGACTGCATCTTATACATTCTAATACTGCACATTTAACATTTAGAAATGCTCTGTATAAGATAATATGAACCAAATGCATAATTCAGACAGTCAATTATAGCTCTCCAAATCCTACAATATGATACTATGTACTGCAGCCCTGTAGTTATGTGTGTTCATTTTTTGATTGCACAATGTATTTTAAATGGCAAACCTAAAAAGTACATACAATTATTAAATATTTGCCAATAGCATATTAAAATAACAAAGCACTTTAAGATTTTTTTTTTTTTCTTCTTTTTAAAATTATTCCCAATGAATTTCAGTGTCCGGGTGTTGGAATAATTGGGCTTTCAGTGTAGCGGCCCTCCTTAAAACTGCTCGCCTGCTTCATACCTGTTTTTGCTGTTGTGGTGCCCTCCTGGGACCACGTACATAGCCCCTAATGACAGGGGAACTCCTCCGGTATGATGTATAGCAGAAGGGCCAGCCTGAAATTAAAAAGTTCACATTTTATACGGGCCTTGCTGTAACAGTTCAATAACGCAGGCCTGTAATCTACTCTCATTTCAAACAGAGGCCTGATTTACGAGGCAGCGTGCCACTCCAGCTCCGAAATGAGGTGTTCAGCATATGCTTTGTTGACATAAATTTGAAATTTATTGCCGTTGTCAAAACCGACTGTCGGACGAAGTCTCTTATTAACTGAGTAAACGGCTCGAGAGAGTTTTATGTCAGCCTGCCTAAATGGCTGCAGTCAGCCTGCTTGAACCAAGTAGCCAGCTATCTGCTGTTTCAACAGTTAAGGCAAAAGGAACTGCAGCGGCTCACACAAATGAAAGGCTTATTTGCAATTCCATCTGGGAAAGGTCGCGGCTACTTGGTCAGAAAATATTCCCAATAATGACAGTGTGGCTGTATTGGTTTTCCCTCCCAAGTTGGCTGCTCTTTATCCACCAATCAGCAGAGCAGTAAAGTCTAAAGTCAAGCACAAAGAAAGGTCTAATATATGAAACAGTAGGGGCAGTTAATCCATTTGAACAACATGTTTCTAGTATATCACCGCTACCCCGGGGTAGAGTTCTTAAATAAACATGCAGGAATACAGCATTTATTTTAAATAGCCCTCCTTTGTAGAGTGTGTAGAATGTGAAATTCAAACAACATAATCTAAACGCAGCAATTGCATTCCATGCACTTCTGTTTGGACTTTAGTGAAACACGTCTCCAGCCCCAGTGTGTCAACATCAGAAAGACGGGTTTCTTCAGTTTGCACCAAATTAGACCCAAAGTGCAATCATTGTGTCGTGGTAATACTCTGCTTAAATAGAAGATTTCTTTACTGCTGTGGGAATGGGTTTCATCTGTTAAACCTATTCGAATGCTTAAAGTGTAATCAGTTTAATCGCCATTTTATGATGAGTTAAAGCAGTAAATGGCAGAAACTTGGGGCTATGTATTTATGTGGCTTTAATTAACACCTTATTAAAAATGTCTGTAATACTTCTACCACTGGTGTGCTAATGGTGTGTACACTATTGAATTAGTTAATGGCATGTTATAACTCATTTTGTAGTTCCCTAACGTTCCTGTCCTGGGTGTTTGTATTCTGCCCCCAGCTCTCCAGTGCTTACTCTCCCTTTTTGAAGTGGCTGTATTTTGTGAGCGTTTGCGGGCCTGTTTAATTGCTTGCAGCTTTACTCTATTCCTCACCCGCTTGTCTCTGCTGATCCCCGTTTGGTGCAGGGCCGGTTCTGATGAGACACCGGGCTGCTTTCTTTTCGTCTGTCTGAAATGAAGGAACCTGTGTCTTGGTCAACACCGTTGCTGTTTAGTTTGTCCCAGGTTACCCTCTCCCACATTTTTGGTTGTCCTTCATCAGAGTGAGCAAATCCTTGGCTGTTATTTACTAAGGTTGCGCTTCAGTGCAACATATACACTTTATTTTGTGACCTGAAAAGAGATTTCCTTCCTGTTAAAAAGGAAACCACTCAACTTCTGTTGACATTGCGAAAAAAAGAAATTCTGTATTCTCTGGCCTAAAGATTGGTTTTAGTGGGGGGCCATGACGGAAATATTGCAAATCACTTTGAGCCGTCCCAGGTGTTGTTGTGAGTTTAATGAGACGCACATGAACTTAATTTGGCCATTTTAAATAGGGCCGAATCAAACTCACAGTAAAATATGGACTGGCGCAATCTGCTACAGAATTCTGCTCAAAGTACAACACAGCCTATATTTTTGCAAAACCTTTGTCAGTTACAATTAAATAAAGAATTCAGTCTTTGCATAGTAGTATAAACAAAGTCTATATACATATTTATTTTTTGCTAGTGACATGTAATTATTTGTCACAAACAGAAAACAAAGAACTAATTACATGTGTGGTAACAATTACAGAATGGTGTTATCATAGTAATAAAAAGAAATTTGCCCTACCACTATAAATGCACATATTTAATTGCTTCACAAGTTCTATGTTAAAGAGAAATACATTTTCATATAGCAATATTAACACTAATTATTTTATTTTCTGATCAGAAAATCTGTACTATCTTGTGTTTTAGTTAGTGTAGTTTATGCATTGATTCAGTAATTATCCTCATTCACTTGTATCTCTGTGTGTGTTTTTTTATTTATTTTTTTTTGTTGCTATCCACAGTCGCCTGAGATCCCTGAAAGACCTTGGACGCTCTAATGGAAATAACATTTTTAACAAACTTGTCGATATATTGTTGTAAATGCAGGTGACAGTGTTATGTGACACAGCTGCAGTTTGCCGTATTTCAATAGAGGTTGTTGTTTTCTAATTAGAGATGTAATTTAATAGGTTGGCAGCTGAAAAACAGGCCTGATTAAGTATGTTTTCAGACGGCCGGCGGGGGGGGGGGGTGCGTGTGTCATTAATGAGGCAAATATTTCACTTTCGCTCTTATTAATGAGAGACCCTTTGATGGAAATATTGAACTAACGAGAACCCAAGTTCACCCGACTGTCTGTGATACCCAAGCAAGCATGCGCACATGAATGTGAATGAGCTGTTAATGGAGAAACTGTTTAGGTAATCATGTTGTAATTCAGTTTTAAGTAATGCAGATTATCTAATGAAATTGAATGAAGTGTGCTGTTTTTGTTGCTTTGTGTGTTCTGTTATTAAAATGATATAATTGCATGTTGTTTCCCATGGTGTCTGCGTGGTTATGTAGTGGCTTGCGATACAAAAGTCCTACTTTTACCTTGGCTTTTGACTTGCTGTTTTTGTCGTGCCTTTGTACAGCTTTTGCTTTTTACCATGGTAAAATGATTTGATTATAATTCACTTAGAGAAGTAGCTGTACCGGTTCTTAAATATTCTTTCAAATTTTAACGTTGCTTTTTTGTGTGTCAGAATGCTAATTTTAAACTGCGAAAGGTTCAAAGGGAGCAACTGTTTCTGATCAGTGGGTTTATATTCTGGCAGACTGTGCAAAGAACATTTATGACGGCTTAGTTGAAACATATGTTCGGTCAGTCAAACTATAACCTTCTAAATGATGACTAGGGGGTCGTATGTATAATGCGCCAAAGGTTTCTGTTTTTGAATACTGAAGGTTACTGTAGAACAAAGGTAGGATGTAAATATCTGGATTCCACAATCCCCCTGAGGCTCAAACCTTTGAGCCAGTGTAAACATGATCAGAATGAGTTGGAAAACCTCCTGGTGCCGCTCTTATGAAATCATTCTAGAGTGCTGCATTTCTCTGCTGGTTAGAATTACCTGGTTTACCTCTAAAAGCCAGAAGAGACTCTTCCTGGCAGTTAAATATTCTCTTGCTTGCTTTTACTGATCTTTTTGTGAAATGTTTTATTGTTTCCAGTATAAAAAGTAATTGCTTTGCTATGTGTTTATAATGATGGAGTGTCTTTATTGTTGTGCTGTTTAGTTCCAGAATGGCTTGTAGATGTTTTCTGAAGTTTAGAATGGGCTGAGTAAGAAAAACAACGGATTGTAATCCAAAAGAAGGGCTTTACTGTAAGATCACTGTAATGCTGAGGTCTTGTATCGTGGTGTTTAACGTGTTGCCCTGTACACAAGACAATGCCTCTGAAATATGAAAAGCAATTTCTGCGCTTGCTGCAAATGCTGTAGAACTTCTGCCAGTGTTTGGGTAAGCGAGTCTGGTTCTTATTAATACCTCTGTATCTTGTGATTAAAGATCTGGGTTAATAGCCAAGGCACATTTGAATAAGCACCCACCCTTCTAGAACAGCCACGGCTGTGCAGTCCATTGTCTCCTGTGGTCCGCTCTAGGTTTCTCGATTTGGTTAAACTCTGTTTTAATAAGCCTGCTCTCTTCTGAATTTCAGGAAGCTGCACAGTGGAATGAAGACCTATGGGTGTGAGCTGTGTGGAAAGAGATTCCTGGACAGTTTGCGTCTAAGGATGCACCTGCTGTCTCATTCAGGTAGGCACGAATGGAGGTGTAGCCACTCTGGATTCAGGCCAGTACAGTAGGTTGAGTAAAATGGCAAGAGCTCAATTTAAATGTTGTATGTCAATCTGATAAAACAGCTTGACCATACATTTTTTTTTTTCTGTTTTTCTAATACAGAGCTACAGAACGCAGGTTTCTGCTGTTTCTGGTACCCAACCATTTCCTGCTGTAGGTCAACCTCACTACCATACGACCTACAGCACAGGAAGTGATTGTGTATCGGACATTGATTATCAAAGCTTATTGGATACAGATTCGGTTGATTTTAAATGACATAATCCATTAAGTCAGGTGTCTAATTCTGTTAATATTCTAAATTAATTAATATTCTCAAATGTTCTGCGCCTCAATTCATACAATTAAGTCAGTCAGATGGCATGCATTTCCCCAGAACCAGGAATCCCATTCTAGGTGGCCCAAGCTCTTTGAAAACCATTATAAACAAAATGAAATCCATGTCCTTCACTTCCTTGATTTTACACGGTGCTTTCCCAGCATCACCGACAGCACATACCTACCTGCCTGCCTTGCAACACAAACAGAGAGAGATGGATACATTTTTCATGCGTGAACATTCTTAACTGTGCTATTGTAATGACCGCGATGGAAGGGGAGGGGGGGTGATTGATGGCGTTTCGCACCGTGCTCTTGAGTTTACAATATCTGAGACCCAATGCTTGTACTGTGGGGTGATTCTGTTTCAGGAGCGTTGTGGCAGATGTCAAAATCGGCCAGTAAAATAAGTGACAAGCGCATTGACTCTCTTGAGTGGGTGCCTTTTTTTTTTTTTTTTTTTTTAGCTTATAAACGTGTTCTAGTAGCTGTTCCTGAATTTAATCCTGGGTGTTAATCGAGGCACGAGGAACACTCCTGGAAATCTGCAGCTGCATCTGCGGGCATGTACAGTAAGCACAGTAGTGCCAGCATGCCTTGCTTCCTTACCAAGCCTTGCTTCAGCTTGCATTTACGGTTTCCAGCCTTTACTGTAAACAGCTGTTCTTTCAAACAGGAGAGACCTTGTTGAGGTAAGGAGAACAGGGTCAAGTAAATACGCTGCCGTGATCTTTTAAACATGTGCTAATTCAATTCCACCCCATTCCCTTTCTCCTCCCACCTCCTGTCCAAACTAAAGGCTTGCGTTCTATTTAATTGCCGTATACTGCTGGCACTGTAACCCTTCAGCTGATTCGAGTGCTGGTTTGCAGTAGGAATGTTGTATTGCTTCACACAAGTCCACACTTCTCTTGTAAAAGTTAGCTTTACCTACAGTACCTGTCTTTTGGAGGGACTTCAAACAGTAGAATCTTCCCGCTACCAGTCCTTGCATTCCCTCACACCCTTTTTCAAAGGCCTCCATACAGCAGACCAGAAACTTTACACTATGCCTTCCTAAGAGGTGTGTGGCTGAGGCTGATAGTGTCCCTCTGAATACTACTGTACAAAGGCTTGATAAGTATTGCTGGAAACCCCTTTATCGGCCTATCTTTCTTCCCTCGATAAGCGCGACAGAATTTGTGCTATGGTACGCCATCCATATCTGTTGTGCTAATCAAAGTTTATTTTAACAAAGTGCAACTAAGTAAGTGTCTGAAGCATTCACCCAGCACCTAGCTGCAAGGCAGGGAAGAATGCAGTTTGGTATTCTATCTGTGTATTGCGGTGTACCATTTCAGCTCCCCCCCCCCTTCTCCTCCCCCTCCTTCTCCTCTCCATTGCTTGTGCCGGCAATGACTGTGTTTATTATTGTGGAGTTGGCAGGCGGCCAGCCTGGGCTGTATGCCAGAGCTGTGGGTACAGTATGTACAGTGAGCCTTGTGCCAAATTTCGCAAATTGAGATAGAGAGGGGGGGGGAGGGGGGGGGGGGTCTTTGCTGTAAACAAAAAATGAAAGAATACAGTCAAGGTTTTTGGACCAGAACTGTGTTTTTTCATTTCTCTCGGTGTCAGTGTTCAGGTTGTGCTTGCTGGTGCGTGTAAAACCAAGATCCTGTTGTATGTTCTTTTTGCTTTTGATGACTCAACAGATGCCTAACAGCGACCCAGCTTTAGAATACAGTTTCCTGGGTGTTTTAGGAAAAGCCTGTCATTTTCGACACAAGCAAGCTATTGAAGCTCTAACCTCACAAATGCAGCATTCTAGTTTATATGGTCTGACTCCTGGTGTTAGTTTCAAAAGTGTGTGTATACATTATGATTAGCGTGCTAATGGTTGGTGATTTTTGTTACAAAAGTAATAGGGTAGCTTGACGCTATCCCAATGTCATATAGCTAACAGAAAACCTAAAGAACAGCCCGGCGTACTGGTTTATTTATAACTTCTTTATATATCTGTTGATGTGTTTATTTATTCAGGTTCTGATGACTCCTGGCTAACATTTTCGATAAAGTACCGAAAGTAATTTTAAAGGCTATTGAAGAGTGCATATCAGGGAGAAACAACGTCCTTACCGGTACAGTTTGGGGGAGTTGAAATACATTTCAGAGTTGTTTTTTTATTACTTCCTTTACAACATTTAAAAATCCTTTCAGTTTTCTCATGTCCCGCATCGATCAGTTTTTTAACAGTTAGAGGAAAAGCCTGAGAGGCTATCCTCCAAAGTCCCTTGTTTGGAATCTTTATTCTCAAGCGTAGCTCGAGTTGCTAATCACAAAAGGGTCACAGTACCAGTCTAATCTCCCCTTTTGAAAAGCATCACACCTTGTAACAAGCACACAATGCACTTTGAAGAATCCTCCAATGAGCGAGATGCAAGGTTTGAGTTGGAGCTTTCCAGGAACGATGTGCCTCGATGGGAGAGGGGAGGCAGGCAACCTTTTATTGATTTAGTGAAACACGACAGTCTCTGAAAACAGGCCTTGAGAGTTGAAGGAATCTGTATCTGTTTGTCTGCCATCTTCAATATATTTGTTTGAGCTAGATAGATTTATTTATTTATTTTTTTGCTTGTTTATGGGTTCGTTGGCTTTGTTGCTCTCAACACGCTGCATACAGCTCTGGCCAAAAGTTTAGCATCACCTTGAATTTTAGGATTGAGACATAAAGAAAAAAAAAAACTAAATAAACATAATTTTAGATCTTCTTTTTTTTATGTAGCATCGTGTAATCAAAGAAACTACAAAATTATATTGCAAAAGTCTACCGGAAACCATAATAGTAGTACAGGATTTCAGGAACTACAAAACGGTATGTAATTCAACTTAACATTATTCAGCAGGTTTCATTCGAATTTTTATGAAGCAAAATTAGTTCATTCTATAGGGGGGTGCAAAACCTTTGGCCTTCGCTGTGCATACAGTAAAAGCACCCCTGTCACTTGTTGTGTCTCTCTGGCTGTGAGAGCACTCTTCTCAAAACTTGGCTGGCATCCAGCCCTTCCCTCAGAATGATGACATCATCGGCTGCAGGCAGGTCTGAATGTTCTGCCAGCATTCCAGAGCGTTTATGATCGCTTGCAGATGTGTGTCCAGGAACATACTGTACCCAAACCAGAAATTAATGAAACTTGACAGCAAGCCAAGCCGCAAACACTCAGAGAGAGAGAGAGAAAGAAAACGCGGGGGTGGTTGGGCAGCGGGGGGGGGGGGGGGGGGGGCAGACAAGCAAAACAAAACAAAAATAAAAGACAAATGAAAAAAAGCCCTGCTCTGCCCTTCCCTCAACCCCATTCTCCCGGAGAGCATTAGCTGGGGATGATGGACAGGGGATATGTAAACTGCCCAAGCTCCTGTTTTGGCTGCTTTCCCTCGCTTCTCTGTGCTGATTTTAAAGCCATAATATTTTCTCTGACCTGTTGTTGTATATTAAGCTCTTACTTTAAAATTACATCAGGCTTGAGTGTTTTTCATTAAAAAGGTCAGTCAGAGATGATGAGTCTGGGGGTAAAAACAACTCTGAAATAATTTAAACTTCTTGTTAAACAGGCTTCCTTAAGGTTGGGGCGGGCGGGGGGGGTTGTTAGATTGAATATAGGAATGGTGGTCTGGACAATCTGACTAATATTTCGATATGCCCTTATTTAATTTGACGCTCCAGTGGTTGTGGTTTGAACTGATCCCTGGCAATGCCTGTTTTTCGTTAGCCATTTGCTAAACTACGGATTCAGGGTAGGGAGGCTTTTAGAAAGCCTGCTTATGGTATGAGGAGACCGCAGATGCTGCCGTCTTCTCATTCCCTTTGGAACACAGAATGCACGCCTCAAAGTTTTAAAGGCAAGCAGTATTACAGCCCAGCATTGTACTGGGAGGATAGGTGACGAGTAATCGGGTATCGTTTGATCTCAGTGATGATGCGGAGCCTCGTTGTAACAACTGCTAAAAGCATTGCATGCTAGAGCAGGAGGCACAGCAATAATGCCACTGGTAAGGGCCGTGGGATGCAGTGATGAAAACTGTACCTGAAACACAGCTACCCTTGACTTGCAGCATCTTCTTGTTTTACAGTTTAACACCCATTAGTACATATTTTAACACATTTGTTCAGTGTTTGTTTTCATGGGTTTAAAGAAGTCTTAGTGTTATATATATATATTAAAACCACAGATCCATTGTCATACGCATTGAAATCTCGTGACGTAGAATTGATTTTTAAACACTGTTTACATCATGCCAGCCGGAATTTCTAACAATAGTTGGGGGGTCTCATTAGTTTATATTCGGTCTCTGCAAATATGCAAAAGAGGACCCTATTGGTATCTCTGGTGTTAGATCAGTAGCCCGCCTCCTATGCATTTATCATGCAGACAGTGCCCTCTTGTATGAGCACTGGAGGCAGATCCTCTCAATTATAGCTACTCTGTGCTGGGTGCACTTGACGACAACTCTTCACATTTTATTTTCTTCATTTTCATTAACCTTCATACCACCCTTTGTTCAACCACCACCACCAGCAGTTGTTTGTTTGAAGCGATCATTTTTTGGTTGTGAAATACTTCATGCTCCACAGTGATTGGGGGAGGAGTGAAAAATAGTTGCCAGAGATATGGGGTGGGATGGTGACTGGGACTTTTCAAAAGGTATGGAAAGCGCTTGCACAGCCCCAGATCGAAGCTTCTCACACCAGGTTTGTGTGTTCAATTCGCTGGTGGTTTTGTCTCGTAGATACCAATGCTAGATGTAAAGCAGTCCTTCTGGGTCGACTGTAATGGTGCCTGTTCAGGCTTACAGGGCCAGCACCTCATGATCACGTTGGGCTCCGGGCTGACACAGAAAGGGGCAGTTGTCTCTGATTTGAACAGGACTACTGAGCTTTCCCATTTTCCGGGTGATCACACCGTGCCATTGTCTAGGCTTTCTACAGTGTGGATGCCCCAATCCACCCAATACTTCGGTGGCTTTCTGTATGTTTTCATTACAATGCAGATCTAATTCCATTGTCTCCATCCTGTAAAAGGGCAGCAAAGAAAATCCGGTGTGCTTGTTTTTTTTTTTTTTAATGCATACTTGTATATCTACTACTGGCATCTGTCTGGTACAGTACACAGAGAGATACAGATCAGTAGAATGTGTGTTCTAGTGTGGATTATACACAAGCAAAATGAAATCAAGGGACGGAGTAGTATCTTAGGGGGAACGTGACTGGAGTTTCGTCCGACGGGTTTTTGGAGTATAGCGGATCAGACACAGACAGCGAGACGGGTTATTTTGGGCCTGATCTAATTGTTGATTCTTGCTAGTGTTTTTAATTAAAACAAATAGCTAAAGCCAGCCACAACACCCAGCAACAGATCTTGATCTTATTTCTTTTGTTGTTGGGTATTACAGCTTTAAATCCCTTTTTATTCGTTGCTAAGTAGCAAGTGCCCTGTACTCTGATGGGCTGATTTGGTATTCAGCTCGGCGCGGGATCTTATTTTCGTATGCAGACAAAGTGTTTTGATGGAGGGTGATTGCAGCAGCGTCTGGCGGCTGCTTTGGGGTTTTATGGGCTGTACAGTACACTGTGTGCTTTCTAAAACCGAACACAGGCGATTTGAATTTTGGATTTGCTTCATCATTTTTCTCTGAGCAGCTCTCGTCAAAAAGGAACATTGCTGGGTGTTTTGAAGATTCATTTGCTCCTCTGCAAAAAAAAAGCAAAACTCTCTCTCTCTCTCTCTCTCTCTCTCTCTCTCTCTCTCTCTCTCTCTCTCTCTCTCTCTCTCTCTCTCTCTCTCTCTCTCTATATATATATATATATATATATATATATATATATATATATATATATATATATATATATAAAACAGCACTATAAGTCCAGATTTATGCAAACCTTAACCATGTATATTAGAAGTAATTGCTAAGTAGAAAAGCACTGTATTAAAAACTGTATTCATAAGTTTTATTTCTCTGATGGCATTTTAGGTCAAGGTGAAGTGTATTTCGTGGTGCATTGTCATGCATCTCTTAGTAATACATATTTCAAAGGAATGAACAGAGCTGCATTATCCTGGGTACTAAAGAGACTGCACAGTTGAAAGCTATTATTGATGCTTTCTGAGAGTAGGAGGGAATATATTCTCTGCATGTGAGCTGCAGTATGCATTTGTGAACAGTAATGATTCAGTGTCTGTTTGTTATTTCAACTATGCTGCTCTTGCCTTTTAAAATATTCCACTTATGCTCCTAATGACAGTCGAATATTCAAGACAATGCGAGTGCCATTCTCACTGGCCTCTTGAGTAATGATTGACAGCCCAGCAAACCAATCTGGTGGCCTGGTTGGATTTTTCCAGCAAACAGAATTGATCGACCTGTAATTACACTGTTTATTTAGTTTTAATCAGGTTTAGCTGAACATAAACATAAATCAGATCTCATTAGTATTTCAAACAGGTATGTGGTTGAATGTAGCCGTTGTGCTGTCTGCACAACACTGCAAGCTATATTGCATTGTGTGAGGGTGATTACTGTAATGGTTTGTTTACTGAAGGCTTTTATTGATGTATACTTAATATTTCCTTTTCCAAGATAGTGTCAAAAGAAATACACAAACCCCAATACACAGTACAGTATGGACATGTTAGAGGAGTCTGCATTGCTGCAGAGTGTGTGTGTGTGTGTGTGTAGTGTAGTACAATAGCAAGAACCTTTTTTTTTTTTTTTTTTTTACAAAAGTAGTTGATATAGGTTGTTTTTTTAGCATCTCGGATATTTTGTAAATCTTCTTCCTGCAAGATGACTTTCTTTTACTTTTGTTTATTTTGTAAACAAATTGAAACCAGCTTTATGTTCAAGTTAGACGAGGTGGGGGTTACACCCAGTAAAAAAAAGTGAGGAGGGGGATGAAGTGGAGGCTACATTTAAAATTGTAATTGGCCGACTTCCATAAGCTTGCGGGCATTTTAATGAGTCATAACAACTTCGTTTAAAGCCAGCTGAGCAGAAAATAGATTGGAGAGGAGCCGCAGGGCAGTATGGATTTGTTTTTTTGACAAGCCCACTCTTTTTCGGCAGCCAGGAAGCCACACTACTCTCTGCTCGGCTGCTTTCCCTCCGTCTGGGTTGGTGGTCTGCTGAAAAGAGATTACACACAAACCTCCGCTCTGTTTCACTTTTTTTTTTTTCAAAGTGATTAAGAATAGAAGTCTTGAGGTGTTATTTTTATCAACAGAGCTCTGTTTTGTTCGTTTACATGTGGCCAGCAGAAAGAATAGCCTAAAACAAAACTAATTAATTTTGATTGTTTGTCTGCGGCACCAAATTTTGTTTGGGGGGTTTTGCCCACCTCCTGGCTGGGAGATGCCAAGCTCAATGCACACTGTTCTATTATTCTGGAGTAAACCTTGCCTGTGGTGGAACACATTCGCTGACAGTGTGTGGCTCTGGAATCTATTGGAAACATGCAAGTTAACCCATTAAAACACACCATTGCAGTTCAGCACATGCGCTGTAACCCAGTGTAGTATATTATTGAGTTGACAAGCCAGCTGCTAAAGCTTCTAGCCGAATGTGTAGAATGTTCTGCTGCCAGCCACACTCACGCACATATATACTGAGTGCAGATTCACAGATTGACTCTCAAGCTAAATTACAGAGGGCTCACACTGGGTATTTACTATGAAGCAGCCGTGACCAGTACAAGCGTGTCTCAATAGCGCTGCAAAGCCTTATCGCTGAGTGAGAGCAGCCCACAGATGAATATGATTAGACCGTAAATTACCGACTGCAAAAAATGCAATCCAGTTGTCTTTATAGAGCCACGCAATTCCGTAGATTCAGTCAAAGTAACAATGTAACAGATTCAGAGTACAGGTGAAAAAAAGACTTTTTTTCAAACCCATTAATTGATTAACAAAGTTAACGTAACTTAGCGTTAGTTGCCAAGTGTTGTTGGAGGGCAAGTTCTTCTGACCTGCAGGTTTGAGTACAGCGAGGTGTCTCTGTGATTGGGGTCGGTAACAGGTTTATGAGGAGGTAGGAAGCTAGAACATCTTTGAGAGTTAGTCAGTATTCTGTTGAGAGAGTCCGAGGGTATGCTGTGGAACAAAGCGTCTTGTTTAGTGACATTAGCAAACACAGCAGTGTGTTTTTATAGTTTTAGCTGTTAAAAGAAAGAGTGAAGAATTGGCCCACTGATCTCAGCCAGTTTACCTATTTTACGTGCAGTTTAATTTGGTTTAGATCTACATTCACATACTGCATGAACCCTGTTGAATAAGTGACAGGAAGAAAAATGTGACTCTGCTGATTTTACTGGTCCCTTTTGGAAATTCTCTTTTCTTGGGCTTCTCCAGACTTCGTACTACGGGGATTTACATTGCAAGTGCTTGCTTTGGGTTTCGGAAGCCCGTGTGTGTGTTTTTTTTTTTTTTTTGTAAACTAGACACCTCAATTTGTGCATCAATTTTACAGTGATTTGACTGGAAGCTGTATCTCTGCATGTAAGCTGCCTCTGTTCAGAAAATCTAATTAAAATCCTTCACTGCCACTCGCCTCCCAGCACATGGCAAAAATAGAGCTTATTCTAGTCATCTGGCAAGCAGTTCCTTAGGATATGCCAGCTATGCAGTATATAGGATTAGAGAACCTCTGGGAAATTTCCTGTTGAAATTGTAAATTGTGTGTAGAAACACTGGATTGATTTAATGCTGCTGTTGATATTTTTTTTATTATGAACCCAGAAAGCTGTTAATGCTGTTGACACAGTACAGTACAAAACCAAGTGTCCGTCCCCCAGTCCCTACAAAAGCATACATTTTGACAATGAGGTTATCCTGTAAAGAATGTATTGGGACATTGTAAAATCTGTTGGAGGGGGAAGTTTAATGAGCCATACCACTGTAAGGAAAGGAAGTTTTATAGCGGTGACTCTCCTCCTTTTATTTCTGTTTTTCTGTTTTCAGCAGCAGAACAAGGAGGGGAGAAAGCTAAAACTCCTTTTGAACAACACATGACATCATGGAAATGGCGTTTGAGTGCTCGCCCGCTCTGTCATCTGGCACATTCCCTGCATTTTTCCTGACTGACTTTGTTACTGGCAATTTCAGTGGCAAACATGTTAATAAATCATTATTATCAGATGCAGTTCTTTCAGTTTTTAATTCGGAGAGGGAGCTGCTGCTTTTTAAATAAAAGGGACAGTAAGTGTGGCGCTCACTAAACTGTTGAGTGAACACTCCAGTGCTGCTGTTGTGTGTCTTGTCAAGGCTAATTGAAACCAGGCTCAGGGGGTGGGCTCTTCAGTGAAATCCAGATACGAACGACGGAGAGGGAACTGGAAAATGCAAGCTGGACAATGGGCCAAAGAGGGAATAAATGGCATTTTGATTTGTGTTTTATGTGTGTTCTTTTCTAGGTAAAGGCATTGCAAAGCATTCATTTTGATCAACTTGGAGGAAATAGCTGCTGAAGATCACATTTCAGCCTAAACACACACACACACACACGCATGGATTGGTGTACTGTGCTATAAATATCCTGCCAAATTAACAAGCCCCTGGTTTTTTTTGTACTAGCACAAAAAGTCCTTTCGAAGGCTACTAGAGTCATCCAGTTCAGTACAGCAAAAAAGCTACCAATTGTTTTTTTGTTTTTCAGCTCCAGACACATTAGGCACTCCATAGGTGTTGGGCAATATAAAAGTATATACCACCAATATTTAACCCTATAGAAACGACTAGATCAAAAAGAAGCCCCCCCCCCCCCCATTGGCAGTAAAATGTGTTTACAGCATAGTAAAGACCTTTCGAACGCCATGTCTGTGGGGTCTGTTGGACAGAAGCTGTGCTGTCTTGTTGGTGGGTTCTCAGGCAGCAGAAATGGTTATAGTTGCAGCCTTAACAGTATTTTATAAAGGCAGAAAAGTGAAACAGATTCTTACATTCAGACAGAGAGAGAGAGAGAGAGGGAATTTGTGTCGCATAATCAAATGCCAAAGCTGCTACTTCTTCAGATGGTGATTTAGAGTGTAGTCTCTGTTTTATTGCTGTCCTTGTGACCTCGGCAAAGCCAGGATGATGGCAGAAAAACCTGGTGGGGAAATAAAATGGGCTTCTTTACAGCTCTGTATAAAAACACCAGGCATGAAAAACAGTAAATACCTGCGATGCAGTGAGTGGCCCCTGTATAAACATAAAGCTTGCTGAAGCTCCTCCTTAGTATACAGTGCGTCAGAGCTCTTGGTAAAAGACCTTCATGAGAATGTGTGTGCAGTTTTAAAATGGATTTGTAAGGCACTTACAAACCTGTGTTTTATCACTTGTAAGTCTGGCAGAGAGGCTTCTAAACAGTACAGAAGCAGGTCTCCCGCCACCCCGGGGTTCAAATGCCCCATTCCTGCCGTACCGGAGCTTCCTCTAAGTTTAACCAGCCCAGTGTATATTATAAGCTCTTCAACAAACAAGGCAGGAAGGACAGGCCAAAGGAAGTCCATTATCTACTGAGTAATACATCAAACCAGTGCAGTAGCCTGTGGATGGTTTGTTTGGATTCAGCTTGGGTTGGGACTGCTTGGTTAGTCACGTTCTCCTGTTTTTGGGTGGTGAATCTGTTAGGTCAAGTTTCTAACAGACCACTTTGACAGGACCCTTTAATATAATTGGCACCTTTGGCATTCTGTGTGAAGAGTAGTGACAATAGGGACATGCAAGGATGAACATGACCCTCCCCCTTCGGTAGTGATCCACTCTGGACTGGGAGCTCTTGAGCAGAATAGCATGTGGAATCTAGCACTGTCTGTGCTGTCTGCTTGTGAAGGCCTTCGTGAATCCGCAGCTGACAATCGGACACCTTTTTACGAGCACTGAATTATAAACATGGCAAAAAGGGAAGCGGAGCGAACATTGGGTACTAGGCCAACAAACGAGAACAAAGAATATGAATAAACAACTGATTAGGATAACAACATTAATCATCCAGAACTTCAAAGGTATAACTGTACAAGAAAGTCAAGCTGAGAAACGTGTTGGCTAAATTCATCTTTTGTTTCTGAGGTTTTATATTCCCTTCCTGTGTAAGAGTCAGTGGGTGCCTGAGGCTTATTAACTGTGACACAGGAATGGAATGAGAGAAGGAAGCAAAGTGCTTCCATCACAGTTAGGGTTTAGTAGTGTAACAGGAAAAATGAGTTCCAGTTTCAGTAAAATTGTCCCTAAACGGTTAACATGCTCTGAAATCCCCCCTACCCCCTCTCTGATCCGCAATACTAATGCAATCGTTGACATTTCTTGACTGGCTCGGGTAGTCAAATTAATCTTGTTATCTATTTACATATTCAATCGCTGTATTTCTCTACACGGCTCTGTTTATTAGAGGGATGCTGGCTGCAGTCCAGGGTTTTTGTTTTGGTTGATAAATGTTATTTCTGTGGTACTGCTCTGCTTGAGTAAGGGAACACACAGTACCAGACTGGCCTCTGAATCTGCAGGCAGCGTACTGTTCTATGGCTGATAAGAGGGTACTGTAAATAAAACTGTACAGCACAGCTTGTTATAGCCCGAAGGAAAAGGAGAGGGCGAGAGCGTTGTATCTGTACTCATTGTTCTGACAGCATTGTGTTTTGTTTTATGGATCTTGCTGTTTTGGATACTAAGTGTACTTTCTAATGTAAAAGATTTCCAAAGCCTCACAAGCTCATTCAGGAGATGGTTTGTGAAGCTTATTTATAGCCTTAAGGAATGTTAACAGCTCAGAGCAGAAGCTTCTGATCTAAATGTTTTTACTTAAACTGGGGTTCTTACCAAATGAAAAATGGACCATGTGAAGATCCTGCCTTAAAACAATACTGAATTTGCCCAGCTGATATGGAATCCTCTAATTCTGAGCCAAGTCTTAGAAAGAAACATGCTTTTCCCCTTTGTTGCAAAATATTCATAAAGGGAAGTCAAAACGCAATCTTCCTCAATGACACGTGGCTGCACTCATCTCAGTTGCTTGATAACACAGTTGTGTGTGTGTGTGTGTGTGTGTGTGTGTGTGTGTGTGCGTGCGTGCATGCCTGCGTGTGTTTAGAGACAAAATGTATCACTTTAATTTGCTTGCTGCTGTCCCAAACTTATATATCCTTCTTGGTTGCTGTTTGTTGTCACTGTTGCAGCTAACGACCAAGAAAGCAGACTCTTGCATGTTTTATGTGCTACAAAGCCTGTTTTATTTGAGTCTTTTAACTTGCTCCTTTATTGCTGCGTCCCCATTTCACCTTTGATTTGTTTTAGTGCCTGCTGATTCACACAGTCTTCCACGAGGGGGTGAGGACATGTGTGTGGAGAGAGATGAATGCAGGCTGTAAAGCCGAGTGACTCTAGCTTGGTAATGGGTGCGCAAGACTTTTTGGTTTTGAAGTTTTTAGTTTTCTGGTGTGTAATATAAATCTAAGGCGAGTTACAGTACATTTCCTTCCCATCAGGTTCACAAATGCATGGACTCCGGAAGGGAATGACATGTGGCTGACCGTCCATGACTAAATCATTTACAATTCTTCACCACTATGAAGACACAATTGAGTGCTCACATTTGCAGTCTCTTTCTTTATTTTCCTGAGAAGCGCGCTGCTGAAAGACAGATCTGGATTATCGAGGCCAGGACTATAGGATCCCACCCTGTGCTATGTACCGTTGCAGCCTTGGCTATTATTGCCTCATCTTTGAGACTGCAGTCACAAACACCTGGTGCTCCATTGAGTTAAGGAATTGGTCTGCACAGCTTCTGCGCACGTTAAATATCTAAGAGATCTGTACAACTCTGAGAGTGAAGTGTCAGCATGAAACCCAACCCCTGTTACTGATACACCAGGACTGGATCTTCTGATAAAGAGTTCAGTTTGCTTTGATCTCAAAGTAAAAGAACATGCAGTGTTTGAGGGGGGATCATCAATATTAATGTCCTGGGCGCTCGGAGAACCTGTGTTTTTTGACCTCTTTTTTTGTTTAAAGGTGATTAATGACGATCGCTTATTTTAAAACGGAATATTTAATGATAATGACAGAGTCAATAAATCACTGCTGTAGTAAAATTAGAGAGGCAAAGGTTTGAGATGTGTGGCGTCATCGTTATACAATTTCTTTTCATTCTATGGGTTTAAAGCTGTATATCTTAAAAAAAAAAAAAAAAAAAAAAAAAAAAAAAAGCATGGTTATATATTCAGCGATTGTGTCATAGGTAATTTCATTTTTTTTATTTGTATTTTTATCTCTGCCTTTATCTGATGAGCCACTTCCTGTTTTGCTCCTAAAAGCTACAGTACTGTTTAGTAACAATACCCAGAATGTCTCAAGGTTGGTTTTCAAGGAACTCGTCCGTGTTCCGCACCTGTTTGCTTTTCTCAGAGCTGGGTGATTGTCGACGCACAGCAGGCCCTGTACGGCCTTCTCTCATCTGCTGCTCAGCAGCCCTTTGGATTTCACGTAGATGTGCTGTACCTCCGAATGCCATTGCAAGTGTAATTACTTTACCACCTCGCATGATTCATATCGGATTCATTGGAATTCAAGACGTCAAAGGGTCGTTAGTCTTTGCCGTAGGCTTTATCCAAAACATTTGAGCATTGGTTACAATGTTGATTGAACTAGGACCCTTTGATTGTTGTGGCTGTATGGAAAGTGCTTTAGCTCCTTTTATACAATGTGTCCCATCCACCTCTACATCGTTTACAGCTTTCTGAAACTACATCGTTTGCAGCTTTCTGATCTTAACAATCGAGTCTTATATTGTATAGTATGGCAGTGCTATGCTGCAGGTTCCCAGAAATGTCAAAGGCCTGCCAAGTATGAATACAACTTTATTTATTTGTTGGCTCATTCAGGGAACAAAAGGTTACAAGATCAGGAGAAAAGAAACTGCAGTGATTCATTTCTTTTTGTTTTGTAGCCGGTGCGAAGCCCTTCGCCTGTGATCAGTGTGGAGCACAGTTCTCACAAGAAGATGCTTTGGAGGCCCACAGACAAACACATACAGGTAAGCTGTTAAAAACGCTTCCTAAAGATCCATCCTCCTTTTAGAACTCGTGCATTGAACTGGAACCTATCCTAGCTGTGCAGTGTATGGACAGTGCATCTATCGGCTCTGATAAAGTGAAGCTAGCACACTGGGGCAGCCAGGGCCTGAAAAGATCCACGACTGGTCCAGAAAGGTTTTTAATGACTCGTAAGTAATATGAACGCCTGGTATCTCTGAATACTATAGCCAGGGAGGGTATCCAAGATCTGGTAGTTTTATTAGCTGGGTTAACCAGTTGTTTTATTGGACTCTGAGGTTCATAAGAAGTGACGGAGAGAATTAAAACTGCTGCAGTGTTAAAGTGGAGGAGCCTTGCTTAATTTAGCAGTGGGGTGAGGAGGCTTCTTTACTTTCCCCACTGACTCCACCAGTGGTTATTTAATTTGACAATGATACAGTATCCTCTTTAGTGGTAAAAGTCGCACAGGCTTTCATGTTACTTTGTATTGTGTCTGTATTGAATCCTCTTTGCACTGCTGTCACCTGTGAGAGGGTTCAGATACGGACACGTGCGGGTTTGTTTGGTTTTTCTGTAACAGCCCATCTTTTCTAAGTATTCTGGGAGGGGAAAGTGCACCAGCATCAAACACACGGACACAGAAAAACAAAAACAAGACGAAAGTCCACCATTGTTGGTGACGTGACACTCTCCAGCTGGCATTGTGCTGAATATTCGCGGAGCACACACTGTGCTTGAGCACACATTCAGACAGAGAAGCTGTTTAAATTTAGAACGCACAGAACAGCCACCTCGGTTCCAGCGTTTCAAAGAGCAATTTGTGGAGAGCTTTGTTTTACACACTACAGTATGTTGACCCACATGCTCAGCACAAGTCTGGAGAATTGAATGATTTATTATTATTATTATTATTATTATTTACATGATTGTTTATATAAGGGGTTATGAAAAAACTGTACAACTGCTCGTGCCCCAGGCTTCAGTCTGTAATCTAGTTAATACATTTAAAACACCAGAGATGCTTATTTGAACGTGCGCAAGCACCCAGACCTGTAGAGTAAAGCCTTGCTTATCCACATTGTTTCCTGCAATGTGTTGAGTTTCAGTATCTGGAGGGATCTGGAGGAACCTGTAATGAATTTGTAGGCTACAGATGTGACGAGAGTCTTCTTTTATTCAGTGTGTATCGGCACTGTGCTGCGCAGTGTATTGTGTGGTACAGTTAACAGTTGTACATGACCGTACATTTTGACCATGACTCCCATCACATAAACAGTTCATGCTTGTTGGTACAGAGATGGGGTTATGGTGCCCAGGGTTTTCAACTTTGTCCCCCTTAGTTGTAAAATATTCAGTCCTCGGCTTCAGTTTGGCAGTGTGTCCAAAGAGAAGGGTACTAGAGGGCGTGAAGTGGAGCTTCCTGTTCTTTCACAGCTATCAAATCATGCCTGCAGCAGCATACATGTGTTTACAGTAACTGAAGACCAGAGATGCTTTAAAAATGTAGAGGTTGTGCTGCGTGGCACGTGGTACCCCGATGAAGACGATGCTAAGCCGAAATGTTTAGTTTAGAAATGTTTTTTTTTTCAATCAATGAAGTATTTTATTGATATATGAGTTGCGGGTTTTCTTTAGTTGTTTGTATCCTGACATACCACAGATGGCTTTTGTGATGTAGCGTCAGTTCTTGTCTGTTAGGTGTTATTTAAAACACAAAAGCAACTAAACAAGAAGAGACACTTTACTCAGCTGCTGCACCCTGCTTCTCATTAATTTGAAAGAGTTTAAAGAGTCAAAAGCAAGAATAATTAATACAGTAATTGCCAGTGAGGGCAGTATTAAAATAGTTGTTTGGTTGTTGTGTTTTTTTTTTTTAAATGTTAACAATTGCCTTTTCTGGTACCACTTTGAGCAGGGCCATGTCTGATGACTGCAAATGACTGCTTTTCAATCAGTCTGCTTGTTATCTTTTACCGTGGTCCTGTTGAAAAGCGGAACATTGTGAGCACTGAGAGTCCTGTCAGTGTACAGTATCTCTGGGTAACGCAAGACCCCTCTCTCCTTGAAAGCTGTCTGTATGAGCGTTTAGCCTGTGGACTTTTAATGACTTAATTTGCTTATTAAATTAAATGTATTTAAAAAAAGTGAAGCCATGCCTTGAACGGCTTGAAATATGCCAAGGAGCCAAGGTAATTCTGCTCCTTTTTTGATTGTCCTGAATGAATAATGCCAGGCAGTCTGTTTTGATGCCATTGAGCCTGTCCAGGATACAGAAGTGAATTACCCCAGAAGAAAAGGACGCTCTTGTATTACAAACTAACTGTAATTACAGCGATCATCCAATAATATAATGGGGCTTGGCTAGCAGGAATATTATCAAAGGTGAATTGTATAATATTTCAGTACTGACTCCATGACGGGGGGAGGGGGGGCAAGAGTTTGGTGCCAAGGCTTTCAGAAAAACAACATCATGCGCTGTTGTTTGTGCACACCACAGCGCTGTCATAGTTTCAGACGTGACCTAGTTTTAAGGACATTCGAGCTCAAAGGATATTACTGTTGCTCGATCACTGGTCTAAACACCCATCTGAGTTGTGTGTAAAATGGATGGACGGTTTCCAATTAGAAAGAAGTGTCTTCCTTTTATGTTGTGGAGAATGGTTTTATGTATTAGATGATATATAAAACCTATTGAAACGGAACACCTCGCACACACAAGGTTTATCGGGGGGGGGGGGGGCAGCAGGGTCTACGTTCATACAATACCGTTGACTTTAATGAAATAGCGGCAGACCTTAACATTTTGAATGTTCCTCAAACCTGATTTCATTTGATTGTACCATGTATACATTTCAATGAGTGATCAATAAATTATCCCTGGGGCAAAACCCTAGCTAGACTAATAGAGGGAGAACCAACGGAAGTATTCGAGTCTTCCGGTGTTTACATCATTAAAAAAGACCCTGATCACTAACTAAATTTTAAGAAAATGAATCCTCAAACCAAGTCCACTAAACACATTGTGTAAGTTCCTCCAGTCTTGATCTCAACACATGCCATCATCAGTCAGAAGTTTGAGATTATCCATCTTTAACCGAATTGGATAATCGCCCATGAATCCAGATGCATTGACTTATTGATAATTGCTGAGTGTTATGACCTATTAGTCCATTCTTCCAGATGTGAAATGCTAGTTAACTAGTCTGAGGGCTCACCCGTTCTGGAGTGCTCTCATTAAACGCATGTGATCTTGAGTCATGTATTTTCATGCAGAACTGGATAGCTGTGTATCTGGTTATAAAAGGGAGGTGAAGTATGCAAAACATGTTAGTAATGGAACACTTGGATTTCGCCGGGAACACGGCGTAACTCTAGCTAGTCGGGTTGAAAAATAAACAGTTGCTTTCTCTGGCCAGAAATAGTTTGGAAGGTGGTTCACAGAGGAGGGGCAAGACACTGCTGTGTGAAATACAGAACTCCAGGGCAGCTTTAGGGATATCTTCCCATGTTCCATTCAGATTGCAGGGTCTGGGGATCACTTTTATTTGTAGTTTTTCTTTTTTTTCCTCTTTACAGGGCTGTGCATCTCTTGTCAGGGCTGTTTGTGTGATCTCAATTAGATTAGCTTAGATAAGGCATGTGTTAAGCATTTAGTTAATTGTGCCGTCATTAAGTTGTCACATCATTGTAATGTTGCTAAAGAGCAGTTTGCCTGAATGCTTGCTAAACTCAGGATATCACTTTTTTACCTTGTGTGTCATCTGAGTCATATTCCTAAAGCGTTCAACTAGAGTGCATTGAAGTCTGCAACATATAGCGCTATATTTATCCTGTAGGAATACGACCTATAGTGACACAGGGTTGAGTCTGAATGCAGTCTGTCCAGTGAATTTGTTCTGCAGTAACTTGTGAACTGTCATCTCCATCTTCAGTATATTTTGTTGCTACTGTAAACTGGCTGTACAACTTCTTCACCACAACAAGTTTGCATGCGGTTCTGTCATATCTACTAGGTCATTAATTTGCATGCGGTTATGTTGTATCTAGGTAATTCATTTGCATGTTTTAAAGTTAGATTCCACTCAATACCAAAGGGCTCCGAAAGCTGTTTATCTACTTTTGTTACACAGTGCGAGTGGCTTCTCGGAGTAACCCTCTCTGACAAGCTGCTGCTGCTGCATTGTGTTATCACTGCTCGTCATTTTCAAGAACGGAGTGTGAACCTCCCCTTGGAAAAGTCGGGCTGTTTTAAATTGATGAGCATTTCCTTCAGATTTGAGCAGCAAATCACTCTCCTAAGCTTATCTCTCCCTCTCTCTTTCCTTTTATTATTTACCTAGCCGCAGTTCTGCGTGTCAAAAGACCGGGCCACGCAGGTGAATAGCGTGTTTACAGCTTCCTGAATGAATTGAAGTAATTGTTGCGTTGCCTTGTATAGGTTGCAGTGTACATTATCATTTTGACAGTCCTCCTGTCAACAAGATAAACAGGTTCTGTGAGCCTGCCTGCTTTTGAAGTAATTCAGTCAATAAGTCCCACTTGTGCAAGATTGATATCTACTGAATACATTGTAAATATCCTTTTGACTTTTGCCTTTGGCAACAGTCTTTTTCTCAAGCCAGGTCATTTGATGATGTGTTGGGTTTTTTTTTTTTAATAAGTGTCTGCCCCAGCCCATATAACAGAGTTTAAACCGCACAGCGTGGGCATGAATCTCAAACCAAGCAGATTGCCACACTCCCCAGGTATATTTTCTGAAGTCATAGGGTTCTTCAAGGACAGAGTAAAATATCTTTTTTTAGATTTTGCTAACACTTGGCATTTTGCTTTGATGCTAAAAGTTTGGCTAGAGGATATTGTTGTATTAAATGTTTTTTTTTTTTTTTTTTTTAAAGGGAATATATCCCACTAAAACCATAATTAACAAGGCACACAGCATATTGCAACATATCTCAACCCTAGATTCCCTTGTTTGTTAAAGCATCATTGAAATGGGGTTTTTACTAGAATATAGCACCCCCTGGTGGCCAAATATGGTAAACACTGCAGCATTAAGAGTTCTTTCAAATCACTGTACATATTGTAGCGTTTCAATGGAGTGTGTGTATATGTGTGTGTTGTGTGTGTGTGTGTGTGTGTATATATATATATATATATATATATATATATATATATATATATATATATAATTAGTAACAAGCATTGCACTGAAGTTTATGTTGGCAGTTTAAAACAATCTTTGACAGTACGGGTACATGTTGTTTTAAATTGAATAAATCAAACACACTCGCTCTTTTCCAGCAGAAACTCTTTCTGTTAGAGGTCTCCCATTAATATGATCTATTCCCATTCAGCCTCCTATGAGCAGTATAGTATAGTAAATGCCAAAGGTGCTTCCAGAATGTCCACTCCCTCCAGTATAGTAACCAGTAATGATTTACAGCCCGTGCTTGTTCATCTAATGAACCAGCTCTTCTGACGGGAGAGACCTCTGCTCATCGCCACTCCTCCATGCCGTGTGGTCTAGTATCTTCAACACTCCCTCATCCTTGTGAGTTCACATTTACAGCTGGGGGAGTCGTATTCTTGCTCTGTATTGCCAGCCAGCGCATTGAATTCCGTTTTTTGGTCAGTGGATTTTTGGATCTCTTCCAGTGGAGACCGACGGGGGCTTTACTAGACCCCAAGTCTATAAACTATCCTGTTGTGAAGGGAGGGGGGTTTCCATGCAATTAAGAGCAGTGTCATTTACAGACTGTAAATCGATGGGACTCTTGAGTGGGAACTGCAGATCTGAGGGAGCGAGCTTTCATCCAGGCGTTCATTTGTTTAGATAATATGCTTCCTTCCCGTTGTGTTAATAAGCAGGTGGCACGAGCTGGTCTTTTGAATTTGAACCCTGCTCGCCTCCTGTTGAGTTGGATGTGCCTCCTGCAGTAAACATTTGGCAGAGGAGGTGCCATGCAGATGTCTCAAGTTCACTTGACTGACCAATGGAGCCTCTGGAGTTGTTTATTTAGGGTTATTTGGAACTGTTTACGAGATGGTTTGACCCTGGCACCTTAAATAGGTTTGCAATTATCAGCGCAATCTGCTTTTGAAGATTTTTAAACCTTTAAAAAATGGCTAGTAAAATACACCTTGACATTTTTTTTCTTTTGCATTGATTCATGTACAAGCTGTTCTAGTCAGTATCTGTTGGCTACTTACATTTGGCAATGGTATCTAATTCTGTAGACGACTTCTTTCTTGTCAATTGTAAAGTTGGCTCCTCTGCGTCACTGTGTAAACAATACTGAAGACGCAGTCCGGTTGAATGATTGCTTTTGGAATGTGTTGCATGGTTTAAAAACACGGTTGAGTAAATCATTCAATCTGAATCCACGGTTTGGGAGAGAATCGTGCAGCATCAGTCCCTCGGAAACCCATTAGCAGGAACACAGCATGTAACAAAAAAAAACAGTTTTGTGGCAAGATTATGGACTCCTGTTGGCTCTCTCATTCATGCTTAATAATAAGGCCAGCAGGATTCGGAGAAGCTGGCCACAAAACTCTTTGTGACATGTGTTGCTTGATCCTTTTACAATGCTTTTGAGACCCTGGTGTCTAGCAGTGAACAAGCATTAGCTACCAGATTCAAATCTCTTGGCAGCAATATGCCATCCTTCCTTGCTTTCCAGCATTGATGGACTCTTCCTTCACTGCCGCACCGGCAGAAAAAATAAAGATGTAATTCAAAATACAGGTAGATTGTCTGCACTGTAGCTGCACTGTGTTATTCAATATAATATACTTACAAACGATGTGAACAGGGGAATAACACTTGATAATACAAATTATTCATGTCTGCCACTCTTACAATCACAGGACTGATTGTAAGGACGGCAGTAAATAATAGTAAATCATTAATTATGTAACTACCTGTGAATGAATATATATGTGTGTGTGTGTATATCTTTTTTTTTTTTTTCTTGTTAGTGATTAACCTTGAGGATGTAATAACAGATATGAAAAACGATATTTTGTCAGGAGCCAAGCTGGAGTAATTAGATTTTCGGAGCTGTTGTTTGTCTAATCCTTTAAGAAGATCCTGTACGCGGTGCACACACTGGATTGTGTGCCCTGTGTTTCATTTACAGTGCAAACACTTTTCACTGCGTAATGACGGAGACCGTTTTTGTTTGGCTCCGGAGGAATCTTTTCTTGTAACATAATTGTGAACGCAGAGATTAGCGTGGACACTTCTAACCTTTCACCCCAAAACAAAGGCATTATCCAAACCGGTTGCCTAGTGACTCTGTCTCGGGCTCCTGCCAATTCTGTTGTTAACTGCCCATCTTTGAAGGTGGATGAATGGCTGAATGAATGGAAGGATGAATAACTATAAAAAATTAAGTTGATGTAAAACAATATTATATACAAGAGCATCACATGTGGTGGTTTGATAGTATTTGCTACTGCATTGGATGGGACTCCATTAATTAACAACTGGCATTTTAATAAAATTGTCTTCTAGATCCTACCATTTATTATTGTTGTTGTTATTATTATATTTAGTAGTATTATTGTTATTGTTGTTGTTGTTATTATTATATTTAGTAGTATTTATTATTATTGTTGTTGTATGCAAGTACATGTGCGAGATGGTTGTAGTAAAGTGTAAGCACTGGGCACTGTAGTGAAAGTGTAGTTAATGTACCGGTGTTTTGCAGTGTCTCTTGCACATTGGTATGGCGCTTGGGGATGGGGAGATTGTGTGCCAGAGCACGTGGAGCTTGAAGGTTTAGAGTGCTGTCAGTAATATAACAGCCCAGTTGGAGTTAGTGAACTATGCCCAGTCTTTACTTCTTTGTTGGATTTAAACCAGTACTCTGAATTATCTTTTAAGTGTGATAGTGAGATGTGCTCGGATACTTTTCATGGCAGTCAACTTGTTGTGTGTTTCTCTTTTTAAAACCATTATTTATTCATTTTCTGACACAAATATATAAATGAAACAATGGCCTGAAAAGGGTGCGTTTTGGTGTTTTCTTGAACGATTAGGTTGGCTCTTTTTGGTTTTGAATGTGTCCAGACGAAGAAAAAAACAAAAACCTGTAAACCCACAAATACTTTTTTTTTTTTTTTTTTTTTGCTTCCATCCTAAAAATGTTCTTGTGAAAGGAACATGCTGTGAACTGGGTGTCCCTTTGGAACTCAAGAGTAACAATGTAATTCTCACATGGTCTCTTGTGTAATGAGGGTTTGCATTCTGACCAGCAGTCTCTCACATCACGCTGTGGCTGTGAACTGTGAACTGTGCTCTGCGGATTCCATATTGATTCTCTCTGCAAATTGAATGATTTATTTTTTAACGATTTACATTATTTTTTTTAATTGGTGAAATCAAATGACTTCTGTGATTAAACGAAGTGAACCGTACGAGGCAAACAAGTTTTCTGAAGACATGCAGACATTTTCTTTTTATTATTGATGCACATCAAAGCTGGAACGCAGTAAAACCAATATTTTTCAGACGCATGCAGAGGCATGCCAGCGTACAGTAGGCGTTGCTGGTAGTGTTTCGAGAGAGAGGTGCGAAGGTTGCTGTATGATTTGTGCCCCCCAGGTCCACAGTAAAAATCCCTCCCAGCTCTTGGAATGCTGAACGGGGCGGGGTGTCTTGAGACCCTGGTGTCAGTTTACAGTGCACCTCTCATAAGCTTGGCCCATGGGCCAGTGGACTTGCCCTCCTGGAATGTGATTGATTATGTGGTATTTGTGCCATTGAGGACTTTTCAGAAACGTGGGGTCAGGGGGTCATCTCATGTGTCTTAACTGCAAATCTGCTTCTTTTTGTACAGTGAGGGCTGGGAGGGGAGGCTCGCACACAAAAACAGCTTTTTCTTTTTACCCTGGGAAAAGGGGGGGAGGAGGTGGTGTCAAATCTTCTTTTTTTTTTTTTTTTTTTTTTAAGGCGGATTGGCCTAAGACCTTTTAATTAAAAAAAAAAAAAAGTTAACAAAGAAAGTTTGCGAGAAGCAAGTTTCTGTTACCTTTGTGGTTTTATTATAAGACATTTAGTTGTTTTGTATGTTTAAAAAAAAAAAAAAAAGATTCCTTTCTTTTTGTATGGAGCATGAACAAATATAAAATTGCACGAAGGCACGAAAATGTGGCTACCGGAGGGTTTTGGGGACACCTGATGTAATAGCACAGTTGAGGAAAAGGGGTCTTGTTGTGAATGCAATGTCAGTTAGCTAAGTGGGTCTTTTAATACGCTGAGAGCTTCAGATTTTGAAGGTTTTAAAAGGGCTTGACGTGGAATAGGTTATTCACTTAATCCGTTGAAGCACAGCCTATGCACAGTGCAGTGTGGAATATTTGGTAAGCTGTCAGGGCATAGGGCACCACGGTCATAGGAACAGGATTACACTTCTGCCCCAGGGTGGTACCTTTAGCTTTGACCAGCGTTTGGGGGGGGCTCCTCATTGCAGTATATGCTTTCTAAACCTGCAGAACAGTTAATATCAGTGGTGGTTCATGCAGATCCCTAGTACAGTGTGCAGTTTTTATTTAGTGCTTTATTTATGTTACATATGCAGTCCTCATTAAATCAGTCTGGTGCCTGCCTTGACTACATTCCACATTTGAATGAAAACAGCCTCTGTCAAGCTAATCCCAACCTGACATGCTGATAAGCATCCTTTTAAATTGGATGGCTCTAGTGTGAAATGTATGTGTGTGTGTGTCAGTGTAAGCCTGCAGGCTCGTCAAGAGAAACAAACAAGAATTGTAACTTGCAGGCTGGCCAGATATCACAGTTTACAATGCACTTTGTAAAATGATACCAGACACCTTCCTCTCCACGCTTTCGTTTCCTGGGTTCTGTCGAGGTTGATATATGGTAGGAGAAGAAACTGTAAGATAGAGGCAGGGTGCGTAGATAACAGCATCAAGTGTGCGCCTCACTAGGGAATCTTCCTTATCTTGAGGGGCAGCTCGTGCACACTGTACATACAGTGCCAGCGTTCCCAAACATGTCAGTATTGCCTTTCGTTTGAAACCGTAGCCAAGCCTCAGTGTGTACTTTACCATTCTGGTTCGTAGTTTCTTCTTAACTGACTGACTTAAAACTGTAAAAGGTGTTTAGACAAAACCCCACCTTCAGAGTAAGAAAGCATTGGCCAAATCATTTGTCTGCTTGACTCCGTTTCATAAAGTTGTAGTTGGTTTCATAAAGTTTTTAATTTTAGACTCGCACAGTGTTCTCTTATTTTGATTTGAAGTCTCTATCTATCTGTCTATCTCTATCTATCTGTCTATCTCTATCTATCTATCTATCTATCTCTATCTATCTATCTATCTATCAGTAGTCGTAGTAGTCATAGTTATTGTAGACATAGTAATAATGCTAGTCATGAAGTAGTTGTTCTGTTGGCCAGTACATTGTTTTTTGTGGTTTTAGAAATCACTCAGTTGTAATATATTTTTAATTTCCCTGTGGCATATATGTGTACTCAGCTCTGCTTTTTTATTGCAAATCGCTAATTAAGCCTTATCTGCTTTTGAAATGAATGACATATTTCCCAGTAGGTTGCTCTGGCTGAAAGAAGTATGTAAGAATCCATTTAAAATGCAGGCTACTAATACAGTTTGAGGCATTGATTTATTGCGAGACGTTTTTTTTGGGCTTTGACGTTCTTTTCTCTCCTTCTGTAAAAGGTTGTGATTTCTGTTTTTTTTTTTTTTTTTTTTCATTCCTTGCAAATTTATTTGTATAAAATTAGCACAGTACACACTGCTAGCTCCGCCAGCTTTTCTTATGAATTGTGATGTTTTTCTAGTACTAGCCATTGACGGTACTTCTTCTTAAGTTTCAATTTCAGAGTTACGAAACTAGTTGAACAATTGGCTGATCGAACGAGAGCAGACAGTCCTCAGTCAGGGAATAACACCAGTTTAAATGACCCTCAGGGTAGATATCTGGGCTGAAGCAATGTCTATATTTCTTTCAGGACAAAGTAAAGCTTGGAGAGTAATCTCTCATGGAAGTGTCACATTGTAATTTCAGTATTGGATTATGGAAATTGTTTATGTTAACCCGTAGCGTCCCCTTCTATATTACGTGTTAGACAAGCTGGGAAAGGCAGCTCCACGACGTTGGGGAGTGAGAGGAATGTCTTGGGTTAACGTGAATTTGCTATAAGAGACCACTTCCACTGTGTGCCGCCCACCAACCCCCCCCCCCCCCCCCCCCCCCCCCCCTTGGCACTGACCAATTCCCATTTGCGTGACTGGTTACGTCAACGCGATACGGTGCCTCCGAACAGGCTATAGTGGGGGGGTCCTCGTGTTCAGGAACTTATTGATTGTACAGTCCCCACTGAGAGATCGTTCAGTTTGATTCATTTCGAACGGCAAGAAAGAGTAGAAAGAGGATTGACTTTGTTGTCAACCATGTTACTTGGCGGCCATTGAACTTGTAGGCTGTGGGTCTAAAGAAAGCAGCAGTGTATGCCAGTATAAATGGAGAATTCAACACAAAGTTGATCTTGGACGTATTGCTACAGTATTGCGGGGGGATTACCTATGTGAGAGTGTATATTGAAAATATACCTTTTGAGCAGGTTTCCCTTCATTTAATTGTTTTCAATATATAAATATAGGAATGTTTTTTTTATTCTCATTTTTGTGTGTGCTGTTTTCTTCGTCTTGCACCACAGCCCAGTCCTTTCTCCTAATCGAATTACAGTGGTTGCAAGTGATTGAGAAGGAATTGTACATTAGCAGCGTAGGGGAGACTCCCTTTGGTTCCCCTCTTGGGCTCAGATGCTGCAGTGATTGACACTCAGCCGATCTATAAATAAAGTCTTTTCTTTCCTCATAAAGGCTGTGGTTTACGCTTTGCCTTCAAGGTCAAGACCAGACCTTTCTAAATAAACATGTACAGTATTAAAGATCATGAGCAAACAGACACGCTTAAATTGAGACGCTAACTTCTGTCAGCTGTCCTGAGTAGAATGTCCTTTCTTTTCTTTTTCTGAAACTTGTGTAACCTTGCTGGATTCTTTTTTTTTTTCCTGCCCGTGGCAGTGACATCTGTTGTTTCTCAGAGATGGTTGTAAAAAAAGAGGTGGGCTGATTTGTTACAGTGAAGAGAATATTTAGCCTCGGTCACCCGCTCTTTGGCTTCAAAGTATTTTAATTGAGTATTTATTTATTTATTTATTTGTGTTCCCAGCATACCACAATCACAGCTCCCTAGCGTTATTATATATCTGTACATTAAAATTGCTGATATCTGTGTATTTCACGATGTTGTCGAGGTTCCCTCCCTCCCTCTCTAGCCTCAACTTGTTTCCAACTACTGTACCTTTTTGACCAGTGGTAACCTTTAAATTGTTTGGAAAATCCTCATATATTCTGCTTCCTGCTGTACTGGGCGACCACAGGTTTAACAACCCTCACTAAACCGAGGGAGATTGTACAGTACCGAAAAACATGTTTTATTAATGCTTACTCCTTTTTGTAATGCAAAACAGTTTGACGACTTCAGCTGTAATCGTTGTTGAAGTTTGTGAACATGGGGTCCACAGAGCTAATGTATAAACCTTATCTACACAGCTGAATACAACAATGTAAACTTGTAACACTGCCCTTTAAAGTGTAGCTGTAGGCAGCTGGTTTGTTCTTTGCCACCATATACTATAATAGCTGCACAAAAGCCTACAATAAGCTGGAAAAAGGCATGCAATCCCTATTCTGGCTAATACCTTTATTTGTAAGTAATTTGGCTATGCTTTTTAATGTATTCACATTCATGTATTTAGCTTGTGGGCCCCCAGCGCAAGCCCCTGTTTTCACAGCGCTGGCCGGCTTTAGAATCTCAGGCCAGTCCCACAGTCTCAGAGAGCAAAACAAACTTCAGATCCTGTCAGACGTGACTGAGGTGAGGACAGTAGAGGTCCTGAAAGCCTTTTGTCTGCTGTGAAAAACCATGTCGGTGCGGAGTGAAGCTGGGGGTCCGGTCATTTGGCCGCAGTAAAAGACTGAAAGTGTAAAGATTAGGGACTTAGAGGGGCTGAGTTAAGAGGCTATGACTAATGTGCCCGGTCATTCAGAGATGCATTTACATTGTCTCCAAACTGTCCAGATGGCCAGTGGAATAAATCATCCTAAGTGTACAATGAATTCCAACGCTAGACCTCCAGCCAGCTTGGTGCGCATTGCAGGCCACCGTTTCACTTGGGTTCTCTATAGGAGGCACACACTGCTAATGCATTTGCTGACCCCTAATGCAGGATCTGTGTTACATTAGAAACCATTATAATGTGTGATCTGCTTAAGTTAAGACTGTAAATGTACTGATTTTACAGATATATATATATTTTTTTTTTGTTAGTTAGGAGCAGGTCCATGGTACAGTAGTAAAACGGGGCACCGAAGAAGCAAAAGATTAGTCAATCAGTCCCAAAAACTGCTGTGGTTTCAAAACAGTTCCAGCAGACCGTAGGATGCTTATTGTATGCACGTACTGAAAGACTGCTTGAAGGTACTCAAGTAGCCCGTCTGAAATGAAAACGGTTCCTGCCTGTGTCATAAAGTTCACAACTAGGTGCTGCAGCATAAAGGTGCAGGAAAGGACGGGGAAGTACATTTTAGTGAAGCGCAGCTGTTGGGATCCAAGTATGTGTGAGGCTTCTCATTTAGGTCCAGATGCAACCTCACACGCTCCTTTACTGAACCGGATCACTGACACATGAACCCGGGTGATAAAACTGTCACCTGTTCTAATCCGTGGAATATATATATATATATATATATATATATATATATATATATATATATATATATATATAGATATAGTCTTTATGTTGACTTCTTCTAGCTTGCAAAACTCACACAAAGGCATGAAACATCTGGGTAGTGGAATACATATAGACTCCCCACTGTGAGCGAACAATACTGAATTTAAGAAAAATAAATATATATATAACGGAAGAAATAAATGGATGGGATGCAGCAGATTAGTTTTCAGTGTGAATCTATTTCATCGTGGCAGTTTGTCACTTGGGAAAATGGCACAATTTGTTTTCATTTTTCTAATGTTTTGTTCAATAATGGGCTTGCATGGAGAGGACTATTCAGACTGTTCTCGCAAGAGCAAAAGAAGAGGAGAAAGGAAACTGAATGCTATTAAAACACAGCAGCGTTTTAGACGCATCAGACACAGGACACCAGTGACACCACTCCAAGCGACATTTAAATGCCTTCGTACAAAGAAAATCTTTAATCTGTAGGTACGGTTTTGTATAACAAGATTGAATGTAATATTAGCTGTACAGGGTTTAAGGATCCCCAGAACAACATAATCATTCAGTACTGTTGCCTTCTTGCACCACCTCCCACGCTGACCCCTGCTGGACGGAACCTGAAAGTGCAGTAGATCTGAGATTTCAGTTGGGCAGGCACGGAATGCTGACACCCTGGCAACCACGACTTGCCCGGTTACCAGGGCCTGACGAGAGTTGTGCAAACCGGCTCCAGCTTTTAGTTTTCATTTCCAGTTCATTTATTTTGCGTCTCTGCCCCCTTCACAAGCATCTATTGAAACTCCAGCTGGTAAGCCCAAGCTGTATTGTACCCAAACCAACTGCACAGAGCGAATAGCAGCTGGGGCTTTTCTACATTGTAAAAGCACCAACAAAACGTACAGCACATTGTTCCTGTCCAAGTCGGGCGGACAATGAAATGAAAAAGGTAAATAAATGGGTTGCACTGACCAAACGTTTCCCGAGTTTGAGTTTGCGTTTCGGTTCACGGGTTTTGTTTTTGTTTTTTTTTGTTTGGTTTTAATACAGCCCCAAAACTTGTATTACGAATGTTCTTGAACAGCTTTGACAGTGATGTGAACAGATCTCTCCAAATCAAGATCAGAATGTGTACATGTCTATTAAAAAAAAAAATCAAACAAACAAACAAAAAAAAACAACCCTGTTGTAATACGCCAGTGGCAGCTCTATTTTTAATGACTTAAATATCGGAACATTTGTGTTTAGATTTGTTGCTGTTGGATCAATTGAATAGACCCCTAGCTAAAATCTATGGGAGTCTGTAGATACAGAGCTTTAGGGTCTGGATCACATTTAAATCTATTTCCTGCTGCTAGTTTACTTGGCCTGGTTGCCATTCCATTAATTGCAATCTAATACAATGCAGTTTATTTATTTATTTTGCATTACTGTTCACTGATTTCAGGATGTGAAATAAAGAAATGTGAAAAAAAATAAGAAAACGGGTGACATGTTTAACACCACAGTCTTTCATGGCTCTAGACGAGGGTTTTGCTGAAGGAGAAGAGGCTGTGGGAGGTTAGCGGTAGCAAAGGAACAGAATTATTTACACATTACATATTAGAAACTGTAAACATGACTGAACTCGAGACATCTTCCAGACAGCTTCCCTCCTTGGTATGAATTTGTCGTATCTCATTCTCTGCACTAATTCCATTTTAATTGCCAGTGGCCTAAGCCTCTTCAATAGGAGTAACAAATGGTTTGATTTTGTAGACTTCATCAGGCTGCATTTTAAATGCGACTCGCTAACCCCGCTCGAATGCCAATGAAGCAGTGGAGTAGCTCTCTGTTTACTAATTATCCCTTTTTTACTTCGAGCCACACTGGTAGAGTTGTCTCATTTAAATCGGATTTGTAGGATAGAGAACAGCAAGCAGGGTTTTCTCCATTGTAAACGATCTCTGAACTGTAGCTGCCTCGCTGCACACTGTAAATTATATTCTCTTAAAGGCCCACGACGCCTTCTAATCTAGCTTCCTGCACTGACTAATGACAGTAAAATGACAGATTTTATGATTTATGGAGCTTTACATGAGTCATAAAATGGAACACGGGTTACATTTTAAACAGTATAGCCCTTCATGACTACTTAGATTGATAGGGTTAAAATAAATTGCCAACAATTCAACTTCAGTTTGCTTTGTTGACCCCGAAAAGCACTGTAATAATGAACCAAATATTTAAAAAAGATAACAAGTGCAGCAGAACAACATAGTATTTCAAGAATGAATTACTCCTGTATTTCACTACCCGATATGGATTTGTGTGTGTGTGTCTATCTATCTATCTATCTATCTATCTATCTATCTATCTATCTATCTATCTATCTATCTATCTATCTATCTATCCATATATAAATAAAGCATTACAGTAGCATATTCTTCCATTGCATCATTCTGTGTGTAATATGGCATATGGTAACTCAAGTAATCTTTTAATAGAGAACACTGTGTCTTGTATAATATTTTTATTGTCTAGACTGGGATGATGTTGTCCTGCTGCTGATTTTTTTTCCCAGTTTAATATGACATTATTCCATTGTTTAACTTGCAGAATCGTTCGATACAAAACCACTAGGAACCAGGATAAGTTAATATAGTTTCCTTGTATTTATAGTCTCTCGTTTTAAAATGCGAAAACTGCAGGGAATGATTTGTAATTGCATGTGTACTTAACTACATCATTTTAGAATCCTAGTTTGTTGCATCTTATTTCATACTGTATTATAGTGGTATAATTTGCACTTACTGTAAACTATACTGTATTTAAATATTGTGTTTGCCCTGTAACACCTGAGAGTCGCCTTGGATAAAGGTGTCTGCCTAAATAATAATAATAATAATAATAATAACTGATATGATTTTACAAGTCAAACAAAAAAGACTTTAAAATATGTTTCTACCTGTCAAGGCACATCGTTGTGCTGTGTTAGAGCATTTGAGGTAAAGCAGCATTTTTGTTCATTTGAAATCCAGCTGGCTTCAGACTCAATTATCCCTCATCTTGGACTCCCTTGCAAGGTTAGTGCTCCCCATTGTCTGTCAGCCCTTCTGTTAATGTGCAGCTACACTCCTAAACAATATTCCGCTACATGCACTAACATTAAAAGCTTTGCTTTTTACCGTCTTGACTTTTTGGGCTTGTAATAAGACCCGCTCTATTCTGAGTGAATTTTCAATATTTTAATAAGCTGCTGATGTGATAACAGTCGTTTCCACTTTCTATTGTGCTGGGATTAGCTGCATTGGCAAAAGAAAAATAATGGGGGGGGAGCTTTCATCCGCAAGTCTCCTCTAACTCCAGGAACTACAGCTGTCCCCTTTCTCAACCTTTTGTGACATGTACTGTATTCTTAATTGCTTGCTGGCTTGAGTCGTGAAGAAAGAGAGAGAGGAGGTGGTTATTGAACACTGAGTAATAGGACTGTGTTCAAGCCCCTACTGTTGCTAAGACTTTAATTCCACAAGCTTGACCTGTCCTGCCCTCCATCTTGGTCGCTATCTATTCGGCATGAGCTTTTAGATTTTAATTTGCTTTTGCACGTCCTGCAAAATTAATGACTGTGTGTGTGTGTGTGTGTGTGTGTGTGTGTGTGTGTGTGTGTGTTTTTGTCTTTGTTTGAGATACAGTACAGGAAAGACCCCTTGGTGTTTGTCTTTTCTTCTATAGCCTGGTTACCGTGGAAATGAAAGGGCCTGTACTCCTTTGGATACCCATGCCTATGTCCTTGTAAATTGCTTACAATACAGAAATAAAGAGCTGAAAGCACTAGTTAATTTATAATGACTATCTTGAGACACATTTGTCAGTATGCGGAGATGCTTCTCTATAGATTTTTTTTTTTTTTTTTTTTTTTCCCCACCCAAACTTAGGTTTCATCATAATTTGGGTTTTATTGTAATTTTTGAACTTCTCCACTTATATATATATAATAATGCAGAGTAGGTGGAACAAAACGGTAACCTCAACAGGACACATTTTCTGTTGTTTAATGGCTATTTTACTTGCAAGTCCTTAATTAGACAACTGGGTAGGGTTTACCCTACTGTGGCTACACAGAACATACTCGGATTGAAAGATTAGTGTGCTGGGTATGAATTAGGAATCGCGCCGTAGACAAGCTGTATGTGTGCACACCACTGGGCAGTGAATGTAACGCATCCTTGCACAAAGTAATTCACAGAACCACTACAGGAGAATAACTGATGGCACTGTAAAGAAGTGCAGTACATACGTCTGGAGATTATCATTGGTAAATAAAATACAGGTAAAGATATAGTGTCATTTACTAATACTGCACTATGCATGGTTTTATTATTATTATTATTATTATTATTATTATTTATTTTTACCAATTATTTTAACAAGTGAGGTTCCAGGAGTGCCGAGCAGGATTTATTCTGAGCTGGAACTGAAGCAGCGGTCCGACCCACATTGTCTTCCCCCTCCTCCCTCAAACGCCTGCTCCTATTGTCCCGCCCCCCAGCAGGGGCTACTCCGGCACTATTGCCTTCCATCTCGCCGACTCTTGTGCCCGGACTGCACAGCTGGCCAAGGTGCTTTGAGGCCTGCGTCTCACTGACCTCTCACCCCATCCTGCTGGCTTATAGAAACCCAGATACAAGGGCAGCACATACCTCATGGGATTTGCATTGTGCGGCTGCTGATTCTTTCTGTTTTTGTGTGGTTGGAGAGCTTGTGCGGTGTCCACTTCAACAGTAAGAGGAGGGAGGTGTGGGGGCTTTTATATTTTGCAATATTTTTGGTGGTGGTGGTGGGGCACAGCTTAACTAAAGCCACTTAAATGTTTAACAACCACTGCTATTACTACCACCACTGTCATAATGGCAGCTAATTTTAATGGCCAATTTTAGGTAATGAGTTTCTAAATGCTTCACTTCATTAACTCTTCCTTAATTTGTTGGCAGGAATTCATACTGTTTCTGATGCAGTGCTTGAGTTTGAGAAGGGCTTATCGCTTCGCCTTGCCAAGATGTTTCACAGTGATGCTTTGAGTTCAGTTTAAGGAGCCATTTTGACACCTGTTGCTTGAAATGTATTTTTGTGCAGCTGATTCAAAAAGTGAGGTAGCAGGCTATATTGACCGTGCGTGTGTACTGTAACAAGACCGGACTGGAACACCCCCTTGCTTGTCCAGCCTGCGCATCACAATTCCTGCACACAGGAGCGTTTCAGTGTTGTGAATACTCCATGTGCAGAATTCCGCGGGGCATATTAAAGTGAAGATTTTAAATGGATGGTAATAAAGGATCGTGCAAGAGCGCCATTTCCTCTTTCAAAGTACGTCTCTCCATTAACAGCCCTATTCAGCGCTGTTAAATACCGCTGGCTGCCACTTCAATGCCATTAAATTAATGTTGTAAGTATAAAGGAGAAGGCCCCTTGGTGCTAGCTGATGTGACGTTATAAATAGACAGTGGAGCAGAGGTAGATTCTCCATAGTGGAGTGTGTGGCAGGGGTGCAGGGCTGTGACATCATCTCTGTTCCATTCCTTTGTCAGAAGTCCTGAGACAAGCTGCTGGTTCAGAGTTTGTTACTTCTCATTCTCCGACAGGCATAAAAAATACAGACGCATGCGCGGTTACTAACACTGTAAATATTTATCAGTCGTGTTGTACTTTACCTTCCTCTGTGACCCATAGATTTCTTGGTTGGTTTTTAAATATTCATGTTAAATGTTAGTTTGGAGCTCAGTTGTTAAAACCACTTGTGTATACCAGACTATTGACTGCTGTAGTATCCTTTCAAAGTCTTCTGAAGTCAAATGTTATGCATGCTGCCTGTAGTCTTGAGCTTGCTAGTTGCTGCAATGGGTTAGACCTTCAGGCAGAACGCTTTAAATCGATGTCACATAGACTACCAGTCGGGAGTCACTTGACTGAACGGGTACCTCTATTGGCTTCCCAGAAGTGAGTCTGTGCCAGGAATCTGTCTCCTTTGATACTGTAGATCAGATCATACATGAGCTGATTGAATCATACAGGATCTCATCACGTATGTCGAGGGGCTCAGACAGCCTCAGTCTGGTCCCAAATGCACACCCACCACATGCAGCACAAAACGTCCCACAATCAGCCTTGGAAGAGTGCAGGAAAGAAAGTTTTCTCTCTCGCCACTGGGGGTGATGTTTTGCCAGGTGGAAGAGAATAGACATGTGCCGCTCTTTTTGTTTTTTTTGTTTTTTTACATCAGTAGGAAATCTCTTTGTGCATGAATGATCTCACTTGGAACACTGTTGACTGTCTGGTTTAGAATTGTGAAAAACGGCTTCTCGGTTCTGTTTGTTAGGAAATGTATTGTAATGGTGGTTAGAGTAAAATATCTGTTACTGTTAAAACTCCACATTAGTAGAACAAGCTTTCCCATCTCCACAAGAACAAGCTTTCCCATCTCCACGAGAACAAACCAGAACCTCAGCTGAAGCTGCTTACCTATTCAGAGGGGTTGATCTAAGCCTCAGACTCACTCAGGCCTCGTTTAATACCTCCTTGTCCTTGGGGGACCTCCAGCGACATTCAAGCAAATCAATGGCCCCTTTTCATTGATAAAGAAGTAAAAGATGAGGGCTACAGAGAGCGCCGGAGGGGAGGGTCTAGAGGGTATATATTTGTCCACCGCTCGAGTGTCTCTGAACTGCCTCTCCGGCACTGATTTAAGACCGTGCTGCTGCTTTTAGTTTTTTCTTCTGCAGAGCTCAGTCTGATGCTGATTGATTGTGAGCGAGGCCAGCCTCTTGCCTTGGTGTTTATGAACACGCAGCCAGGGCTTTTCATAGATTTTTAAATTAGTGGCAGCTTTGCTAGAAAGATGCATTATTGACTGATGAAACAGAAGCTGAGTTCTAAACACTCAAGTTTCCCTGGAGTTTTCCAGGGCTAGGTAATTGAAAAAGTGTGAGTTGTTGTACATGTGTGTAAATGAAAACGTACCCGGGATAGGTACTCTAGCAGGGAAAAACTTGTTTTTAACCTGCTTTGTCATGCAGCGTGTTTATTTAAAGATGGTCTTCTTTACCTCTCAAATGCTGGTGTATTTTTTTTAAGGGAACAGACATACATATACTTTAAACAACTGTGTGTTTTAAAAGCATTCTTTAATGTGATATTATTTTCTGTGCAAGCAAAATAAATGAGCTTACATTTAATGATGCCATATCTATCTATCTATCTATCTATATCTATCTATCTAGCTATCTATCTTAGATAGACACAGACAGATATATACTTTTTTTTATTTGCATTGTACTTTGTAATGTCTATCTATTATGAAATCAAATTGGCAATGTACAGCTAGTTAAATGTATTTCCGAGCTAACCTCCACTGGAAAAAGTGTGCAACTGCAACACCTTTCCCCCGCCCATTAGCCAAATAAGTGCAAAACAAATATCAAGCCGTTTGAAGAGGCGCCTGTCGGGAGTTCTCAATACAGGTGTACCACTGGAATGCATCTGCTCCTGAGTTGCGGCACCACTTGTGTTGAAGAGAGTAGAGGATGCTCGATCAGTGACTGAGTGGAACACCACTAACACATTAAATGGTGCAGAAAAATAACAGCAATACAACCATTTCTGTTCTAAAGTATTATTATGAGTGTAATGCGGTAATTGGACACCCGGCAGTGCAGTCTGGCACTGGAGGAACATGAGTGGACTGCACAGCGCTATTACCTTGTGTGGGGAAATTTAATGTAAAAAAGAGAGAAAGGTTGTAGTAAAATAAAGCATTTAAATTGGCGTGCATTGCATCTAGCAATTGAGTTTATTTTTGGACCCAAGTTATGATACTAATAATAGAAGTCCCGATTCTTTCAGTATTTCATGTAGCCCCTGGTGGTGGTGGTGGTGGGGGTATTCACTCTGTCCAGTTAAGAGTTGCAGTACCTGTATGTCTGAAAGAAAGTGAATACCAGCATGTTCATGCATTGTCTTGGGCACAAACCTCCCAGATACTGTATGCCTGGCTGTGTCTCTCACGGGGCTGGGGCTGTGGCTGTGCTGCCGTTTGTCACCTCACATGTAAACGTTTTGAATCTGTTTGTCCCTTGCTCTGCAGGGTCTGATATGGCCATCTTCTGCCTGCTGTGTGGCAAGCGCTTCCAGACACAGCCCGCCTTGCAGCAGCACATGGAGGTGCACGCAGGGGTGAGGAGCTACATCTGCAGCGAGTGCGACCGGACCTTCCCCAGCCACACCGCCCTGAAGCGTCATCTCCGCTCCCATACAGGTAAGGAGCTGCAAACTAGTATTATTAATAATATTAAGTCATTTAGCAGACGCTTTTATCCAAAGAGATGTGACTATGCATCACAACTGCTGCTGCAGAGTCACTTGCAATAGGACCTCGGTTTTTCCATCTCACCCGAAGGACGGAGCACAAGGAGGTTAAGTGACTTGCTCAGGGCACGCGCAACGAGTCAGTAGCTGGGATTGAACATGGAACCTCTTGGTAACTTGCTTTAACCACTGGGCCACCAAACCTCCTATCTGTCCGGTAAAGACTCCTATTAAACATGACATGTTGGGGCTGCCTTACACGTCTATATGTATATGCCCTCGTCCATAAACCTTCAAACACAAGCAATGTATTGGTATCAATAATTTTACAGGTTTAACCATATCTCGCTACCTCCACCTAGTGGCTCGGCAGTGATTACTTCATCCACTTTAAACATCTCAGTAAGCAAGTCAGCTGCCACTGAAGGAACAGCAGCGCGTCTGCAGCTAGAGACCATTAATCGTGACAGACACGAGAACAAGAGAGCGAACCAAAAAGCCATGGCTTTCGCAGGGTGACTCATCGATTTCAAACAGTGTTGCTTAAAAGCTTGTCTTCTCCTTTAGAAAATAAACCAAGTTCTCAGTGCAGGACGCCACTTTGAAGCCTGACGGGTCCTTGAGGTTGCAGATTGTTAGAACACTTTAAGGTTTCTGTGGTGGGAACGGACGCTTCATAACAGCTGGCCTTGCTTCACCTGCAGCCTTGATCCAGTTAAATGGAATGGCTGTCCAAACACAAAAAGGCAATTGCAGTAGCCACCCGCCCCTGGTCCCTGATTAGTTACATGTTTGAGTGGACAGTGAAACGTTACTGGCTTTCTAAAACTCAAATATAATACCCTACAATAAGAGATGGATGAGCTAGTTGTTTGCCTCTATAGTCTGATAAATAGTAGTAAAGGGATATTTAAAATCAATAAGGATTGTGTTGTAAAGAGAGACAGCCCCCTGCTGAAAAAGCTTCTTTTTTTTCAGAATTCTGATTCCTTAGTGGTCGTTTGACACAGTTACTAACCACATCAATAATAACACTGCTCCCCATGTCATCCAGCACGCGCAGGCATGTGCATTATTAGTGATACACTGAGAGAGTGGATTAAACACACACACACACAAAGACAGATTCTCCTAAAGATGGAGCCTGGGCTGCATCCCGTTTTCCATTGCGCAGACAGAGCAGCTCCACCTTGTTAATATTCTGTCGTTGTTCTCTTCTTGTGTTTTGTATCGGAGCCCATTTGCCGTCTGCGGCGGGTGTTTTGTGTTCGCAGCTGTGTTTGATAGTACAGGCCAGCGGAGGCTTTTGGCATTGATGGATCCCTGATTTACGCTGCTTATCGCATAATGAACCCCTCCACTGCGTGCAGAAGGCGTTTTTTACAGCCCGCCGTGTGGCACTTGGCCATAGCTCCCAATGTATCCGCCAGGTAAAGCTGCTGGCAGCGCATTGGGGATCGCAGGTGCAAATTGGTGGCCCGAGGCAGGGAATCTAATTGCCTTCTCATTCTGCATTCTCCATGTCTAGATTATTAAGCTGTTGTGTGTGTGTGTGTGTGTGTGTGTGTGTGTGTGTGTGTGTGACAGAATTACCATGCTCTGTGTAGGCTGCCTTTCCTATTCATGCGCAAAGAGGAAAAATAAAAAAGCTAGGCATGTAGAAGGCTACTAGTTTACATGATCATATCTTTTTTAATAAAATTTCTTTTGTGTGAGAGCACAGGAAGAAAAGAAAGACCATTAATTTCAATTTGTCTTGATGCGTATTTCAAGTGCTTTTGTATCCAAGGTGAAAGAAGTGTTCAGTTTTTAGCAGGCAGTGATAATGAGTAACTGAGCTTATTTTCATGTTGTATTGTAGAATAAAATAAAACAGGGCCTGTAAATTGTACACGTAAATATAAATGGCCTTGACATTCACTGTTACAGTGAAGCCGCTAAATACCTGCAATCTTTTGAGATGCATTTAGATTAAATTGGATTCCTAGGACTAATGCAAGATAAAGCAGCCAGGATACTTCATTATTATTCACCTCGAGTACATGACAGAAGTACAGTACATTTGGGTTTGTGTTGCTGTTTCAGAGTCACATTCTTTCAGGCTAGGGAAACGCAGAATTTCTTAGACGGAGGCACTGCTAACTTCATGCCAACAAATGAAGACTGTCAGTCTGATTGATTTTTTTTTTCTTTCACGCGCCCCCTTTCCTCCGTCCAGCCGAAGCGAAATCTCTGTAATCTGGGACACACATTTAAATGAGCAGAGCATTTAGGGGCTTCTGTAAAAGCGCCCCAGGAAACTGACACTGTCTCTTTACAGCACAAGCACAAGCATGACAGTACATAACGAGAAATGCAATTTATTCCCAAGCACGAATGCAGTTTGGACAGCGGGGATAATGAAACGCGTAGGTCATTGCTGATGACTTAAACCTTCAGCAGAGGAGTAAAATGCATTAAATATCGAGAACATTACACGCCTGGCAGCGTCTCGCATCTGTGCAGGGAGAAAATGATATATGGGCAGCTTCGAGTCATACACAGGAAAGCAATTAGGGCCAGGCACAGGAGAGGGACTGCACGTATCATAATAGCTCTGATTATTGACATTTGAATATCCATTACTTGTGTTCCCTGTCTGGAAGGATACAGCCCCCGCCCCCCCCCCCCCCACGACCTGAGATAGAGACGCATGTGATTTACACTAACCTCGAAGAGACGTCTTCTGGAATATAGTCCCTGTGGTTCTTAACATTGCCTTTTACAAAGGCCAGTGCTCCCCTGGTTTAGGTCAATGGTAACAGGTGTTCAGATATGGTTTCTGTTGCTGCAGGGCTTTAAGTCTGTAGACTGGATTTCATTGTTCAGTTGTGTGACTGCTTTTAGATTCTGTATTTCCTCAAACGCAAATCTATCAATTAAAAGCCACAGTAGTTGGAATATGGGCAGCGATACACTGTGTCCGTACAGTCAGTTAGTCCCACTAGTGTATTTCATTTCAATTTGTACGCTTACTTGTATGGATGAATGCAAAATTATATTATTTCTTCTTTGAGATTCAGATCCCCAACCAGGATTCAAATTTGGCTAAATTGGGGGGGGGGGGGTGCTGGTGAAAGTCCTGTTATCAGCGCTGTTCCGTTGTCTCCAGGCGACCACCCGTTCGAGTGCGAGTTCTGCGGGAGCTGCTTCCGGGACGAGAGCACCCTGAAGGGACACAAGCGCATTCACACCGGAGAGAAACCCTATGAGTGCAACGGCTGTGGCAAGAAATTCAGCCTCAAACACCAGCTGGAGACTCACTACCGTGTGCACACAGGTAAGAGCGCTGCACTGGGGCGGGCTGGGAGGGTTACCCCAGGATCCGAGACGGCATGGACGGGCTACCCCAGGATACGAGACGGCACGGACCACGAGGCAGGGGCAGAGGGCTGTAGTTTACAAACAGGAAAGGTAGCAGGCGTTTCTGTTTGTTAGGTCTGACTGTGAACTTCCTGTTCTGTAGGTCACAACGTGATGTTTAAATTTAGACCACTGAATCTGACGTACCTTAGAGGAAGGTGCTGGTTAGTAGCAGCTGTCAACATGCCCTGTTTTATTTTTAGCTTTTAAAAGGAAAATAAACAACACACAAATAAAAGATGAAATAATTTGTAACCCTTGGTTATCGGTTAATATGTACAGTATATGGTTAAGAAAAGTAGTCTCGTTGCATGTAAAATATTGGGTTGTGTGCCTGATTACTGATCTGTGCACATGTCTCCTGGCACTGGCAGATTGTAGCACTCTCTCGCATTCGATAAAGCAGCTGTTCAGCTTCCTGGGTTGTCGAGGAAGTCTGTCAAATAATTGGTTTGTTTTTGTCGTGAGGGTCTCCATAGTGAACAGGCTGCTTGTAGATAACAGGGACTCTGACAAGCTGGACTGCAAAGGCCACCGGCGTGTAAAGGAACAAGCTGATGAATCATTGACACTGGCAGCCCATTGTCAATGCTGGATCAATATTTGGGGTTGCATTTGCAATTCATTCTTGCTGTGTAATCTGCGTCTGCTGTTTACAGTTATTGTGTGTTTATTGTCGGTGTTGCTCGAGCAGTGCTGTTTGTAATGACTGGTGCAAGATGGAGAGGGTACACAGTGACCACATCCGTGGGGATTTACATGAAGGGGTAAACAAGACCAGACAAGCCGAGATGGGTTAGTGGAAGCAGGGATGGTGTAGATTTCAAATGCAGAGGGTTGGGATTGAGGAAGTCACAGAGCAGGGGGTTAGGAGTATTGCACTAGTTATAATTGCTGATACAAGAAGACTAATAATGGTTTACAGGAAATAACCACAGAAATGTGCACTTTACAGAATTAATCTTATACAGTTCTGAAGCTCATCTTCTCAATTACCCCACTGTGGCCAAATATTGGGTTAGTTAAACAGCAATCATGAAAATAGGAGTTATTTATCTATGTGAAATACTGATGGGGGAGGCGCTGTGAAGACAGCAAAGGGAGTGTTTTGTCAAGCTAATGTTCAAACTGTACGGGACATAGCACTCTGCAGGATGTCCCGCACCATGCTTGTGTGATGGGCAGTGTGGTGTGATACACGGCCATGACGGATTCCATCCCCCGTTTGGACAGGTGAGACAAGGTTAAAGGCTGTGCCACCTCAAAGGCAGACACGACCGACTCTTCTGCATTGCGGTTAAGGCGCTGGCTGGCGGTTCGCACCCAGCTTCCACTGAGTCAGGCTTGTCGGGAGGCACAGCCCATTTAATGGCAGAAGCACGTGGAGTTGTTCTGCTTTTAACAGCCCCCTTCGCTGTCATTCTTGTGTTTTGCAGGAGAGAAACCGTTCGAGTGCAAACTGTGCCATCAGCGTTCCCGCGACTACTCCGCTATGATAAAGCACCTGCGCACCCACAACGGAGCCTCCCCTTACCAGTGCACCATCTGCCTGGAGTACTGCCCCAGCCTCTCCGCCATGCAGAAGCACATGAAGGGACACAAACCTGAGGATGTGCCCCCAGACTGGAGGATAGAGAAGACCTACCTGTATCTGTGCTATGTCTGAGCGGAGCAAGAAGGCATACAAAAAGGAGAAGTTGGGGAACAGAATAGCACAAGTGAAAGGGCTGGGCAGAGGATAAAAAATAAATAAAGGAGGAAAAGGAGGGCTCGGTTTGCAAGAGTGGGGGAATTGTGACCTGTCTTTAGATGTGCACTTTCTGCAAAACTGACTACTGCTTAAAAAAAAAAAAAATACAAAATTACACACACATCCACCCAAACAACACAGCATTTCTGCATCTACCCGTGGAGTAACGACAACTGTTTCATGCTAACTCTCTCAAGTCTCTTTCTTAACTTCACAGAACCCGGGAGAGGATTACGATAAGCTTGCCAGTATAAGGTACTGAAGTCGGGTTTGAAACTCACAGCAAGGTTGTGCCAATAGCCCGTAGCCAATAGATCAAAACCAGAGCAGGATCCCAGTACTGAGACAGTGCCCAGATTGTAGGGAGGAAGGATGGGTCAGTCTTGGCTGTGACAGTCCTTATTTTCAGGTGTGTTTTGACTCCTTGTTTTTGTATGCTCTCCAGTAATAAGTGAAAGGGTAGCTCAGCCCCACATAGTGTTAAATAAATAACCCTGCCCCTGCTTTGTTGTGCATCTTGGCTGCTGTTACCACACACTGTGGATGCTCTGAATAGGGCTCCCCCTGCTGGACACGCCCAGAGGAATACTGAGAGCACTTAAATCCCCAATGCTTGCAGTCTACCATTTGTCATGATTCGAACAGAACAGTGGTGGGAAGTCAGATATAATTTAAAACAAGCTACGCAATATGTAATGATCCCCCACGTGTGAATTAGTTACAAAATGTCCAGGGTTATCATTTCATATATCAGTTAATACACTCATGGAATGTGTTTCAAAGTCAAGGAGATCTCAAAACCTGACCACCTTCTTCTTCTTTTGATTGTGTGACATTTCTTGAGAAGCCCTACCATTTGGCTGGTTGTGGAAGTGATTGACTGGTACAGCGACAGTGGTCTGTGGATATGGACTGGCACACCTATGCCATGTCACTAGGAGCTTGTTCAGTAATGGGTGAACTCGTGTGTAGTCACTGAAGTATTACAGGTTTGTTGCATTCACAGTACCTCCTTGGAAGTACGTAATGACTACAGACAGGGAGGCAGCTTTTGGCCCTATCGGTAAAACAGAGTACAGTCTGTCTGTCTCTTTTTTTTTTTTTTTTTTTTTTTTTTTAAAAGAAACTAGTCCCTTATTTCAGAATTCCCCATTTGCTCCTTGAATATTGTGTGTACCAGAGATGTATTACTTTCATTATTTTACACTTTGGCTCGTGTCAAAAAAGGACAAACACAAATGCAAATTGTGTTTTCATTTTTCAGCAGAGGGTTTGCAATTCATGAGTAGTATCCATACACTCGAACCGTTCTCATGCGAATACGGAAGAGACCAAAATGTGTTGGACGCATAATGTTTGCTGTTTCGGCCTTCAAAATGCAGTAACGACATCTCGATGAACTGCTTGGATCAAAACGCAGTGAAGTTATTGATAAAGCCAGCCCGGGTGGGTTAACAAATAAGGAGGAAGGAACTCTTTAGCTACAGTGAATATATGTATAAATATATATTTAGTTTTTCCCTTTTTTTTTTTTTTTTTTTTTTTTTTTTTTACCATTGTGTTTTTTCAGCACATCGTACTTGAATTACCTCGTTTTTGTGACATCATGAGCTGTATATATTAAAAAAAAAAGTATTTACTTTCTTTTGTCAGAAAGTGATGTCACAAAATGAAGACGTGCAGAGGCATACTTTGAGGGGGGAGGGTACTTAAGTGCCACAGTGAAAATAGCAATTATGTTTTTATTTTTCATTGTACTTTGTGCATTATTGTTACCAAAACTGGTATTTTTGTTTTTAAAACAGGCCACTTTATTAAAGATGTGGAGCTGGTTTTGTTTTGGCATTGTTTTGGAAGCTACCTCTGTTTGTTTTTTTTTTTATTGTTGTTGCAAAAGCACATTCTGCAGTATTTGTGTTTTGCTTTTGTGATGTCATGGCAACGTCATCTCATGCTTTATATTTTTGTTTACCTAATTTAGCAACATTTATATAAAGAGTTAGAGAGGTAGTTTTAGATAGGATGAAAGGGAAAACAAAACAAACAACAGTTTGGTTATGGTTGTCCTCGTTTCAATTTATCGGTGGAAAAACAGTTTTTTGAAACCTCAAGACTGGGTAACTGTTGAAACGGGAGGGCTTTGCAGTATAGTAAGAGCGTACTATTTTAAAGAGAGTTTAAAGAAGTGTTAAACTTGAAATATGTGAATAGAATTGTAGTTTTGTAATAATGTGAAACAGTAGGTTCAAGGTTATTGAATCTGTAAGGGCAGGTCAAGTAGGCATTAATGCAACGCGTGTTGAACAATGGTGGACTGCAAGTGGTTATCAAAAAGAAATGAACGTGCTGTTGGTTCACAAGCGTAGGTTCCTTGAGGCGCACGGATTACAGTACCCGAGCCGGCAGAACTGATTTGATATATAAAATTGTGATATTTTTGTATTAATTGTCAGTCCCTTTCCATTCGTCACGTTTTCAGCAGGGTAATGTATATTTTTGTTGCCCTGCCCCTGTTTTTTTGTAATGTTGAACATAAATGTGTTTGTGGAAAATGTAGTATTCAATGTTTCATTCCAGGGGTCGTAAAAGTCAGAGAGCTACTGAATCTAACTGAAGTCAAGACATTGGAGTAGGACGCTGCTGATTTGGTTAAACACAACACACATTGATGATTATACTTGAAATGGCCGAGGGAAGAGGGATGTAGAGTACAGTAAACACATTAAACCGCTTTGACTGGAAAGCACGCTACACAAGGTGTTGTCAGCACGGTGTTTTACACCTGTTTGGCAGTTCCTGCAAGTCCTGTGCCACACTGCCCAACACTAGTACGATGGATTCCTTTTTAAAGTAAGCGATAGACAGAGACCCAAAATTGAGCAGGCAGTTTTAATTGCTAAGGTGAAAAAGAAACATGCACACAAGTATATGTGTTCAACAAACAAAATGAAAACCTTTAGCCAGGGTTATCATTTTTTTAAATAGAAAATACACCACCACAAAATCAGCCAGCTTTATACAAGGATTTTCTAATGAAAGACAAAGGAACCGATGACTTGGTGCTGATTTTGGTTCTGCCTACGATGTGACTCTGGAATTTGCTTAGCTGTTTCTTTAATCTTTGTGCCTAAAATGTTCAACAAAGTGTCCCTGTTTAACTGTGTAGCGTTTCTGTACCTTCAAAATAAATGTATGTGTGTCATCTGATGGGGGTGTCATGATAAAAAAAATATCCATAAATTGCAAATTCACATATTTTGTGACTGGATTGCAAAGTATTTTTTTTCAATCTGTTGGCTGTCGTTGAAATGATTTAGAAGTATTTTCAATGTCAGTTTTCATTTATTCTAATGCTCACCCTTTTCAGTAATATAATTAATGGTACAACAAAGTTCAGCACAGTCTTGTGGTGTAAACAATCTGTTTGAAATGTTAAAATGTGAAACCAGGATTCCACAGTATAGCAAGCACTCGTACAGGAAAAAAAAAGACCGCTTATTCTAAACATTTCAAGAAATTTTTAACGATGTATATTAAAGCACAAAGCTCGACGACAGCAATCTGATACTTTTAACCAAAACAGAAAATGTGCATTTATAGAATAAAGTTACGGAGTGCATAACCAACTGTTTGCCAAAAATCTTTTCAAGAACTCCGATTTGCTATACCCCCTATTTCTTGACAGGGTATTCTGGTCTTCAGGCACCCGCGTCATACTGGTGTCATCTGCTCCCAGTGCATTCTGCGAGGCAGCTTAGCAACACTATTTTTAGCAGACGCACAAAATGGAAGGATCTTGGTGCAGTCCGGAAGTTCTGCACTCTATAATAATAACAAAATACCCATCGTCAGAGTTATCATGACATCCCAAGAGCTCAATCGCTGTGTTCCAGTGTGGTGTGCCAGAACAAGTAGCCATTTCATGCAGTGGTGTCATGCATGTGCCATTAGTCTTTAGTCTAAAAAATATTCAGATAATGAAACGCCAAGGTATCCCTTTTTATATATATATATATATATATATTATAGCACTGAGGACCAATTGCCCTGTCTGACCAAGTGTGAAAGCTTTTGTTTGTGTGTTTTTTGCTGGTCTCATTTTTTGTTTTGTTTTTTGGTGTGACGGCACAAGTGCCAGTCTGCTCTGTATTTTTATTATTATTATTATTATTGTTGTTGTTATTATTTTTTAAATTGATATTATAGTTATGTCTACCTCAGCACCTCTTCTAAGCCTAATCTTTGAAGGTGCCAAATGTATTATTTTCTTTTTTTTTTTTTTGTCATTCGGTTAACTCTGTATGAACTTTATTTGCATTAGTGCTTTGCGAGGTCCTTTTTGTTGTCTTTACCAGTACAAAAATGCTGTCTTCGAAGTGCTGCAGTGTGAAGTCATGCCTGCAGATCCTGTGTTTTTATTCGTTATTTCTTTCAGTGTGGGTTCAGACACATCTCTGTGTAACTTTTCAGTGTTTCTCTGATGGCGTGTGGAAAAATGTAAAAGAAATAAGAGATTTAATACTGCAGGTTGTTTTTTTTTTTTTTTTCTCTCCATGTTGTCACTAAGTGAAGTTTGTGCCTTCAATAGCGAAAGAGAATATTTTTTACATCCGACTAACAGTAGATTTTTTTGTAGTGAACATTTTTTGTATTTTTATTTATAAGTCTCATAAGGAAAATAACAATGTTCTGTTGTATACCTTGAATCTGCAGTTAGAAAAACAAATAAACAAAATGGACTGAAGTTTGTCTGACTGGTTTTGTGTTTTTGTGTTTCTGAAATACACACGCACACACCCTCAACACAGATATGTGACACTGATTCCCTGTGTGTGAAACCTCAGACCTTTTAAAACCTGATTTACCATGATGTTTGAGCCAAATAGGTATATACTGGATGTTACGATGCCAAGCCAAAATATAACCTGATCTGCTTGGAGTTTATTATGTAATGACTGGATGATTAAGGCTAAAGTTAAGGCTATTTTAATTGTCCACTGTGAGCTTCAAGCCAACAGTGTCACATTACTTCTTACATTTACTCAGAAATCAAAACACTACCTCATTGTTAGCATTCCTGTCTTACGACTCGATTCTTACAGCGATTTGAGTGAACCGTTACGAGCAGGATTTTCTTGGAAAGCAAAAACACACCCAATAAAGTCACAAAAGCAGCAATAAACAGCCTGGATGAGAAGTGAATTGGTCTTGGAAGACACTTGAAGTTTCTTAATCATTTTATGCTTGGTATGTTGCCCTTTTAAGACAGAGTGTGATGATTTGGAGTAGGTGACTGAGAATCTAACCCTTTGTTACAGTGATAACATTTTACAGGAAGCTTCTAATTGTGAGCCTGTGCAGGTGTGTTCACTCTAGCTTTAGAAAGTGTAAACGGTCCACCCTGAAAAAGGTAACTTTTGAGAGCGTGGTACTTGTGAACTCTGCAAGGGGTTAAGGGTGACAGTGCTATCAAGGTGCCCGTTTTGATTGTGCTAAGAGGAATGAGTTTGGGGCCTTGGTGAGCACTCAGAATGAGTTCAACACAAAGCTGGTCTTGTTCTCAGGTTTGCAGTCCCCCTCCATCCCTGGAGACGCTTCAGAACGGAACCTTTTTCCAGCCTTCGACCTGACCTCTGACCTGTATCCAAATTCCAGTTCCGTTTACCAGCCAAACAAGTTTTTTTGTTTTTAACCCTTTGCCTGCTTTCCTGGAACTGTCTTCCTGATGACCTGTCATAGAGTTACAAAGCTATCTGTACCTGTCAGAGAATGACTTATAAAAACCCCAAGAATTCCCCTTTTGTGATTGGTACGGGTCAGATTTCCTCCCCTGGGGGTTCCATTTTAATTACAGCATCTTGGAATAAGTACCAAAAAACCAAAACAACCATGCCAAATATAATCGAAATTGATTGCTGAAATTGTCCAAGATACCACATATCTTAACCCAGTCTTTTTCAGTAGAATTTGATCCCAACCAAATGCTTTTAAACAAGCAAAGCGAAACTATAATGTATTTATTTATCTGTGTATTTGTTGTCTCATGATTGAGCGTTTAAGGTCATGGAAAAACAGTTGAGTAGACCGTGCTGGTGTGGGCAGTACTGAAACGTCTACAGCTTCAGTTTTCCTTCAGTATATTATAACTGAGACAGTGCAGCAGTGCACCCTAGTGGTAGAAGCTGGAATAGAATGCCACCCTTCTCACTCGCACATAAACAAAAACACAAACACGTTTCTGTTCATAGCTGTGTAAAGCCGCCTTCTGATCAGCTAAAATCACTTCTAACTTAAGGGGGGAGTGCCATAACACGTGTCTTGATTATTCCACTTTGATCAAACCAGTCTGAGTCGGTCTTTCCAAGGAAACGTTGATGTTGTTGTAGGTAATGAGATTAGACCGCGGTAACGAACAGATCCATTAACCTGGTACCTGATTAGCATTTGATTCTGCGTCAATCCATTCTAACGATGATCTTGTATTTATTAAATTTAATAAATTACCATGCTCGGAATCACCGTAGGTCGGATTTATTTCAACGCCTGTTAAGATTATTCAAATTGACATGAATGAGTCATAATAAAGTTACACTACAGCGCGGCTCTGCATTTGACATGTTTAAAAAGCTTTTGCATGTAAGGGACTGGTCAAGCCCCCAGTCTAGCGCTGGCAGCAGACCCCGATGAGAGTGTGATTCATTTACTACTCAATACACTGATGCTATAGCCGTGCAATCTTTGTGCTGAGCGCTTCCTGTTCCCGCAGGACAGCATTGCCTCTCATTGAACGTGACCCTGAAATGCGCTGTCTATATATATACAGAAGGGTGCGGTTCATTTTTATTTCCAAGGACTGCTTTGACAGCTTCTAGAAAAGGGAATGCAGAGCTACCCCTTTAAAAAATACAGCGGTGTTTTTGCCCCCTTAGATAACTTAAGGTTTATCCCTTTATTCAAGACTTCAAAGAGCGGGCTTATCCCAGCGTGGGTCATGCGCTCCACCCCACGGACACGGATGAGAGGAGGTGAGTGAATAGTTTACTGCCTTGAAAAGGCTCTGTGTGACAGGCAGGGGGTCCCATCCTTACATACTCTTTGACCCAGATATGATCTAATGGATAGAGAAGAGCTCTGACAATGCAGCAGTGAACGACAGAGAGGTCGTCTCCAAATCCCTTTCATTGTGTTCACTGGCAGGCTTGCGGAGAGATCGGGCCAAGAGGAACCGATCTTGAGCATTAGTGTCGTGTTTCGTAGTGCAATATAACATACAGCTGTGCACCCTGATACACTGCGAGCAGACTGTGTAAGAGAGGGGGTCTAAAGAGCTATAATTGGATTGTAAAAATAAAAGCAGTCACACTTCAGATAAGTGTCTGTCACTGAGAAACTGTGACGCTAAAACGTTTAGTACGTATGGGATCAAAGTTTGGGGATTTTAGTTGTTTGCTAATTATTTTGACTGCATTAATGACGGTGGTGGCACAAGGCTAGCTACAGTGGTATGAGCCACTGCTAGAATTGTATGAAACAGTATAGACTGTCGGCCCTTGTCAGTTCCATCTCCAGATCAGGTCCGGTGTGTGCTACTGTATCAGAACCGCTAGGCACACTCCAGCCCCGTTGATTTGCAATTGCAGGTAATACTGGCCTATGCTAATTAGTGATTGATCTGTATTCTAAATTTAAGGACAAACAAATATAGAAAGACACAAGGACACTATAGCTAGGACGATGATTATGATGACAATGAAGGTGATGATTATCCAAAACTAACAGACGCGAAGCTGTGTTTGTTCTGGCCATCAATTCAATCTTTTAGAGAGGAATGTCACCCTCTTGTGGTTGCGGTATTTTACATGATGTCAGATTCTGCAGTGCCAGTCTTGGAAAGGTTGTGGGAATGCTGCTTCAGGAGGAGTAGATATTATAACGCCCTTGTCATTTTAAAATACAATGTCCTTCCATTGCTACCTGAAGGGAGGAGCGCCCTCTGCTGGGCTTGAAGCCAACTCACTCCTGAAGGTCGTTGTTCTCCATTAATATATAAAGCTATCAGCCATGTACAGCAGGGGTTGTTCATGGTGACAGAAACTGACTTGACAACTGCAAGACGCAGCTGTATTCCACAGGCCGCCTCACTTGTGTGGAAATGTTTGATCTGTGTAATTGCCATTGCAGTAGGGGATGGGTAAGGTAAGGCAGGCCCATGTCAGGTGTGACAGGGTGTATGCTAATGACTGTTCTAAGAGGGATGAATGTCCATATTGAGCCATGTGACAGGGTTTTAGGACCCAGGGGAGCCTGTAGTGTGCCCTGCCCTCAAACATGTCCATATTTGTTAAGGGCAGAATCCAGGGCGCTTGATGGGGGTCAGTCTTACCTGGCAAGCAATTAATTCATTATTGATTAATGATCCCCAGGAGGGATGGTATTCAAACTGAGGCCTTTCAACATGTACTTGTGAGAGAGTGAGTACAACAATGGGAAGCCAGGTGGCTGCTGGGAAACTTTGAAAGGTAAGACGCGTATGTGGAAACAGAGGTTTGGTTTGGTTTATGCTTCTGTTTTGTTTGCATTGGGTAAGGGTCTAGCTCTCCCCAGGCAGTTAGGTTGCAAGGGTAACCAGTACTCACGTTTAGTTTGAGACTTTCAAGTCCAGCGTTTGTTTTGTTCCTTTCATTTTGTGAAATGCTTGCATTTAAAGGGCCAGTGGCCTTATTTAATAAATGCAATAATGAAATGATACTTTTGCTCTGCTATACCCTACAATGGAATACTGCTATCAACTCAAGACACTGTTGGCATTAAAATACAGCAATTAACATATTTTATCTTTAAAAGCCAAAAGACAGCATCTGTGTCTGAAACGAGGACTTTCCTGATTAAGATAATCTCCGGTGCACAGTGAATGAATACATTAGAAGCGGATCTGAAGTATATCTGCTGCTTTATAGCTTTTCCAAGGGCAAAGAACTATTTTTTTTGTATGGTAGCTGTGATCCTTGATTACACAGGATGCAGTCACTTTATTAACCAATCACAAGATAGGCTATCAGTATCTCAGGCCTCAGGTAGTTATCTTTGTGTTACATCCTCTGTATTTTCCTAACAGTAAACATTCTGAAGTGCTGAAGCCCATAAGTGAAGCCCAGTGTGCACTGGTGCCTGTGCAACACTAATATGCTTCCCCACCTCACCTGCAAATCATTGTTCCTGCTTCCAAGTTTAATTTTCCAGACTTTTCCATTTGACTCTCCATTTATCCTGCCCCCACGCTGTAGATTCACTGCCTGTACAGCAGGTATTCGGGTCCTACCTGAAACAGGAAATCCACTGAACTTGTGGTGTCAGGAGGGGATCCTAATACCTACTGCACAGGAAGTGTATCTATGGTGTGGTGGCAAGGTACTTGTGCTTCATTTAATGTAGAACTATAAACAATCAGTAACTGAAAGTCATTGGTCATAATCCAAGCCATCGGTGCATGGATTTGAATAGTCCAGCTTTTTATAAATGCTGGTGATTCCGATGGACTGTGACAGTGTCAAGTTAGCTTCAGCTGGGTTTGCCACCACACTGCAGAGTGAGTTTGTACTCTGACATACGAAGCTTCGGTTTCTGCTGTTTAGACCGCTTTGAGATACCAAGCCTCTGGACTTATTGCTTCTGTTATTGAAGAGTCTTAGAAATAATGATTTATCTTCTTTGTAGGGCACCTCCATTAACAACAACAGCAGCTGATTCTAGTGTTTAAGTGGGACATGCATGCCTTCACACTGTCAGCCTCTGGCTTAGTCACCAGTCTGGATCAATGCCTGCAATATCTGTGGTTTATGAGACGCTTGAAATTCTGAGGGCCTGGTTTCTTTCGCGTGGGCGTTTCTCTTTGTTGGAAAGGAGTCTCAGTGATTGAACTGGAATCAATGGTCCCATGTACGGTCTGGTTTATTTTCTTCTTTTTTAACTATACACTTTAACGATGGCATTTATTTAATCATTGCAAACCCGCTGAGTGCCTTTTCAGCAAGCTAAAATCATTAGGACAAGTGCATTAGTGTCGGTCCTGATGCCAGAAGAAATGAAGACCCTGTCAGCGATGAATAGCAAGCTCTTACTTTGAGCAGGTCTGTACTGAATATTAGCCTCTATTCAATTGAATAACCCAAAACTTCTGTGTTGGTAGCCAAAATAATGCACGGGTTATGACGTGAAAGTTTTTTTTTTTTTTTTTTTAATGTTCATTGGTAGTTTCTGTCTACAAAATGAGTTTATGCAATTTAAAAACAATGCATTGTGCGAAAGGTGTCTCCTATTATAAGATGTTGTTTTGCACAGAATGAGCAGGTAGAACGCAAACTGCACACAGTCTCCTGTACAATAGCACCCACACACACAAAGTATTAACTTGAATAACAAGACTGGAGCTACAGAGGGTAAAACAACGTTTTTATTCTATACAAATACAATACTGTACATAGAATCACAAACAGTGTTAGTTGCATAACTGCTGTATATACAAAGCAAACAAAATCCAAGCTGTTGGTCAAGTACAGACTGTCAGTAAGCTACAAACATGATTTTCCAGACTTCACTGCGTCAGTGCCAGTGTGAGCGGCAGCGTGTGCGCCAATCGTGTCAGAACATCGGGAAAGGACACTGGCTGTCCTGGGGGTGTTTCTGGCTTATTTTATTGGTAAGTTAGCTGTGTATTGAAATTTTTATAATTATTCGTTTGCTTTTATATGTCTGTGGTGTCTTTTCATTTGGCATTTCTCTCTGTATCCTTATTTTTCTTTTTTCTATTGTATTTGTCCTTATAAGAAACATTTTACATTTTTAATTTAGTATTTTTATATTTTGTTTAATTTCTGTAAGTCGCTTTGGATAAAAGCACCGCATTAATAATAATAATAATAATAATAATAATAATAATAATAATAATAATAATAATAATAATAATAATGTAGGTGTTGTAGGAATTCCTTTCAGTTTGGCAGCTCGCGCTGTGGTCGTGCTCTTTTGCAGGTGTTAATGAGCGCATATTTGCCGTAATAAACGGCAAATCAACTGCTTGAGCCCATTGTAAGACACTGTCACCAGTTATTATAAAAGGTATAAGACCCTTTTTAAAGCAGCCTCTACCTGTCACTCAGCATACTGCCACACAGACCACAGCGTGCCCAGCGTGATGCTGTACGCGAGCACCGCCACCAGGTAGACCCGGAACAGCAGCACGTCCAGAACATAGCCCACTTGCAACCACTCCTTGGCGATTTCTCGGTACTCGTCCCGTTTCTCCAGGTACTGGCGGATGGAGGAGATCTCGTGCAGGATGCTGTCCACGACCGGTGTGTTTTCTCTTAAAGGCAGAGCCATCCCCATGGGCTTCTCGCGGTGTTTGGGGTTCTCGCAACAAAAGAAGTTCAATTTAGCTGTCGAAACAAACAGAGTGTTAGAAGCAGACAATGCTGCAATCCCCGAGATGACCAGAGTGCTTTCCTGAGAGAGCGTGAGCGTGCCTCAAACCACCTCCACAGTCCCTGTTAACTGGCTGTTTAAAATCTGTACTGGCATATCTTTTGCACAGTGCACTGTGCAGATGTACAATGAAACAATCCAGTGAAATTGCTTGGTTACAGAGGGAATATTTGCACTTGGTCATCACTAGTAAACATGATCCAAAGTGTGCGTTTAGCTGTATATGCACCGTTGAGGATATATTTACATGGCTATTTATGTAGTGGCTGCGTCATAAATTAATGGCTAGCTGTGCTCCGATTGGCTAAATCAACCACGAGTTTTGTTTCAAGTGAAATTCCTCTCTACTGCTGATTCTAGACACCCCTATCTTGCCTAGAATGAGATCATTTGAGCTGCATGTGTAATTAGTAGAACACCGTGAAAGCGCTTCCCCTGTTGAACATTTCATTTATAGCTCTAACATCTGTGCTGTTGTTTTCATGTACCGGTGCTTGTCAGAGGTGGGTTCACTTGAGGTAAGAGATGGAATTCCTACCTGAATTGATATTGTTCTCCTTGTACTGGGTCACATCTACCTCTTTGGGGTGCAGGGGTCCAAACTTGTGCTTGTTGCGAATGCAGAACAGTGCAGTGGCTCTCTCCAACACCAGGTATTTCACCCACTCTGGGACGCGAGGCTGCAGATCTTGCTTATGCACCAGACGAACGATCAGTATGGTCTCCGTCAGACTGATCACCAGAAGGGCCATGCACACTACAAAATACACCCCTGCAAAGCAATGAGGCACAAAACCAAACCTGAAATTGCTGCACTTGATTCTGTATTAATGCAAAGATTCTAGAACATCCTTGACACTTCCCTCTGGAACACTGAAAACAATCCAACAATACAGAAATGTAATTGCAGGCACAGACCAGTTTTTACAAAAAAATATATATATATAGTCTAACCTTAAAATTAACAGAAAAATGTCCTTTCTTAAACTAAATATGATTTTTAATATACTATATAAATTGACAACAGTGCAGTTAATACTAAGAAAAGTTTTTTTTTTTGTTAATTAAGGACATCTGTATAATAATATTTTTTTTTAAATCAAGCCATTTAACCAAGTAACCCTAAACAGCTTTACTATCCTGATTAAACAAAACAGTAAAGGTGTTTTAAACCAAAGTCTAGCTCGAACCTTCATCAGTTCAAAAGCTACTTCACACAAAGCCCAGGTTCCCTTCCGGTTCACTCTGCCCATCTCTTGCTGTTTAGAGACCTCCCTTATTCCCAGCACTCTGTTATCGGAAAGATTTCACTGCACAGCTGTACCCATCACTGCGCTGCACCCTTCACTAGCTGTACCTATGAGGGGGGTCCCGATGGCAGTAGCTGGCAGGGTGTCGGACACGATAATGAGGAAGACAGAGTAGCCCAGCAGCAGGGTGATTTTAAAGGAGACTCTCTCTCCACTGTCAGGGGGCAGGAAGAACCCCACAATATCCATCACCATCAGAAAAATACTAGGGAGCAGTAAGCTTACAGTGTAAAACAAGGGTCTCCGTCTGATCACCACCTGGAACAGAAACACAGCATCTCAAATCAGAGAACAGCCAGGGCCAAAGCATCACAGGCAATCCGTTATACTCAACAGCAACATTGTAACGCTGTGAGGGAAACTAAATACACCTTGCCAAAATGAAAAGGGGGGGGGTTGTGTTTTTTTTTGTTTTTTTTGATGTACACAAACGTTTCAAATGATTTAAAAAAAAAAACAAACAAAAAAAATTATTTCAGGTTTTTTCAGACAAAATCTCTTCCACAGCTGCTTAGAAAGAAAAGTACTGTGTCTGTTTTTTCAGTAGCTGAAAAACGGCTTTTGTCCAAAACGCCCTGAAATAAGTTATTTTTTAAAATAATTTAGACCTTTTGTGTACATCCAATGAACATAAAAAAAATGTTGCACCCTGCAGTTACACCTCCTTTTAAACCTGTAAACAATATCACTTGATTGACAGAAAAAAACAACCATCACAAAAAGTCAGTATGACCTTTGAATAAGGAGGTCACCCCTGCATTCTTGTCAATCAGTTAGCAATACTTCTTAAACCAGGTGTATTTAAACCTCTCTTTGCTGCCGTGCTTTGAGTTCAGCTCTCCCCTCGCCTCCAACTCAAGGTGTGTTGGCAGTGGAACTTCAAGATGCAGTGTAAGTGCCATTAGCCCTGTGGTAAGACAACGTGTCGTCAGGCACAAGCCCACATGCTGGCCGCACTCACAGAGAACTTCATTTCAGCGTAGTGGTCGTTGCCATCAATACTGAAGTCAGAGTAAGCAGACAGGACATGGAGCAGTTCCCACTCTCCCTGGTTCATGAAAACACTTTTATCAAACATCACCTCCTCTGGGGATCTCAACAGGGAGATGTTGATGTCCTTAACTGCATGGGAAGGAAAGAGCATCAGATCAGTGTTAGAGCTCAGGACTTTCATACATACTAGCACTGCGCAATGACCTCAAAAGAGCACATGCAACAAACTACAGCTAGGGCCAAAAGTGTCGCATCACCCTGCAGAATTAATTAATTTAGCTTCATAAAGCCGGATGAACCCTGCTGAATGATGGTACGTTAACATATTGAATTACACACCGCTTTGTAGTTTTCCACATACTTAATGAAAAACTGACACAAATTGATGTTTCGAAATCAAACATGAAATATTGTTCTGCTATTATGGCTGCCGGTAGACTTTTGCCATATAATTTCTTTGATTACATAATGCTAAATAAAAAATATAAATGATGTTCATGTAGTTTTAAATTATGTATCAATCCAAAAAATTCTAGCTGATGGAAAACATTTGTCAGGGGAGGCTGAGGTAATGTGAGGCCAGGTTCTTACTCGTGTGGAGCCAGCTCATGAAAGTGAGGGGGCAGGTCTGCACGTCGAAAGGGAAGTTGTATATATCCAGGCTGCAGGCAGTGACCACCTGGATCGGCTTGTAGTTCCGAACTTCTCCGTCATTCCCCACGTAAACATACGGGATATCAGGGGACTTCCCCACATCAACACTGGAAAAAAAAAATATTAAAAAATCCACAAAAAACAAAGGGCTGCTTATTACAGCTTTTCATAGCTATCAAACACCCCTAAAATAAAAAATAAAACACAGCGGAGAATACGCTTCTTGTGTTCACTAGCCCATCGTCCTCGGTGCAGCTAAAGGTGTTTTGCTGCAGTGCGTTCTGGTGGCTTTTTCATGTTGACGATGGTTCTTATTTTGTATTGGCAGTCATGGCGGAGGATGACTGATGTGTCACTGATATGCTTGTTAAGACCAACAGTAAGCAAGGTTTTAAAATCTATTTTCTTATGAACACTGGCAATATTATCCCCTCCCACCCCTCCCCTATCTGTTTACTGTGAGTCCCAGCTGTGCTGTTATTTGATTTGAGCAGTCATTGACTTTTTCTGACAGTTCCAGAAAGAGCTTTTCAGTTAACTTTTTTTGGACAGTTAAAAAAATAACAGCCTTAAAAATAATTTGATTATCTTAAAATAAAAAAGCCTAAAAATTCACACAAAAAAACAGGAATAAATAAACATAGAATTAAACCTGGCACCATTAAAATCAGTAAAATTGCATAAAAATGACCCAACATACTTACAACTCGTTGATGAGTATATCTGGCACCCACAGATTGCTAGTCAGGATAGAGGTCTGCTTGACATCGTCAAACTCCTTCGGATCCCAGACTAGGAATTCATCTTTCCATTGCTGTGCAGGTATAAGGAATATTATTCCACTTATAAATGTGGTGCTCATGTAAAGTGTACAGTTGTATTTAAAAGCACATACAGTAAAAACAGAAGAAAATGTTGGGAACAAAAAGAGGTTGTTCTATGCTTATTATTAATTAATTGAATTATTATTAATTGAATTAGCCTGGCTGCCCACCTCTGTTCTTTCTTAGTGCTATATTACAACACCAGATATTATATGTTTGTAAATATATTTGTATATCTCCTTTGTGTGTGTGTGTGTGTCAGATGGATTTTGCGATACCATGGTTAACACCCCCATAGCTTCAAACACTGAGCTATTGGGTTGTACTTCTCGTTTCAGCAGGAAGTCTTTGTAATGTCTTTTTTTGTTCTGTGCTATGGCCAGGTTAGATGAATGAAATCTCCTCTTGTGGTGCATGCTTTGTGTCTGCTTGGAAAGGAGATCATTTGAATGGATTCCAGTGCAGCTTATTAGATCAATCACCCTTCCATCTATATATATATATATAAATAATACAGAGCCATGTGCTATTCAGTTGAAATTTGAGCACACACCTGCCGGTACCAAATGTAGGTTGTTAGAACTTGATTTTTCTCATCCTGTAGTCAAAAACAAGACAAAGAAAAGGATGCAGTCATGAGTAAAGGTTTAAAATGCATAATGTTAGCAGGATTAAAAGGTATCAAATGATGTGATCTGTTAATAACAATATATATATATATATATTATATATATATATATATATATATATATATATATATATATATATATATACAGTAAGTACACAGTTAATTCTTGCTGTTGTCTGCATGTATCTTCTACAGTTGTCCATTACCAAATCACTGGGATACCTGGTCGTTTTTAGTATTTTTTATTTTAACAAAACGTAAAGTTTAATTTTTGTACAGTATAAAATGTAATTGATTTCATCAAGACATCAACAGACTTTTAAAGAACACTCCTGGAGATTCTTAGAGTCAGTTATTTGCAGTAAAATGATATGCTAAATAGTTATCAGGCCATTTATAAACATTGATAACACTTTACATTAAGAGTCTGTCATTACTGTGTATTTACATGGTAGTTGCTTAGTAAATACATGACTACTTTCACATCATTACAATGTTATTGTGCACGTAACGTATACATCATATATGCAAGGACACGCTTATATGAGAATACAATGCAATATCGTGCAAAAAGATTTACACATTACGAACATTGTATCTATGTATGATAACATTGTAATTATGTGTAAGTAACATTTATTTACTAAATAACTATGTAAACACACCAGTAATTAGAGACACAATATAGAATATTACCAAAGCATCTGTGCTAATGAGGACTTGAAAGGCTTTGAGAATGTAGCCCTCAAAACTAAAAACAAACGTGCGGCCCCTTACCACACTTAGAATAGCGTAGACCATTAAATCAATGGAGACCGTGGTGGGGGTTCTCCAGTCGCGTACAGGGCGCACCCCCCTCTTGTAACCAGTCAACAGATAATCGGCGAGACGAACCAAGGTGGAATTCGCAAAGCGGCTGGGGTTACTTGTGAATCTGCGGGTTGCTGTGAGAAGGGAAACAAAGCCATCTGTGCAGTGTGCTTGTGACTATACTTTATTATGGATACAAAGTCCAAATACAACCACCAAATCGTGTAGGTAAAAATTAATTATACCTTATGAAGTCGCGGATTGGAAATGTGTGTACAGCAACTCTTAACCGCAGAGTACAGATCTAGCTCTACATTAAACTAAAATATGAATAAGAACTGGACATGTGTATTTCTCACTTTCAAATGCCAAGGTTCGTAACCGAATACTGATTTCTGTAATGCAAATGAAGCCGGCCATGCTGAACAGTAACACAATGCAGAGAGGGCAGTGCCGTCACACCGAAAGTCACTTCACTTTGTATTTTACACTTATTGACCAGTAGCTTAGAAATGGGTTACAATATATTAGCTATCCATTAAAAAAATAATAAAAAAAAAACATCAGAATAAAAGTTTAAATAAAGCAATAGATCGTTTTTGCAGCTTCTGCCTTGTCATTGTTATATATATATATATATATATATATATATATATATATATATATATATATATATGTTATTGCTGCACACACAGAGGATACAAATGCATGACAATCAAGTATATTCAACACATAAGCAAATATACATCATAGGATTAAATGTGTTGAGTCAAAAATTAAACCTCAGTTGTAATACTGAACAGCGTAATTTGGATGATATGTAACAGATAGAATTGTGTATCAATGAGATTTAAACTTGCAATCCAGAAATGCATTGTGCATTTTTAATAATAATAATAATAATAATAATAATAATAATAATAATAATAATAATAATAATAATACCTTCACTTGTTGTCGCTGTGCTGAGCACTAGCAGGCAGAGCGCTATCCAGAGTGCTGAAGAGCTCATTTTGCGTTGGACGGGATGGTTTGCAGTCTGGTTGCTGTTAATGCGTTGTCTCATGTAAACGACAGCAACCTGCCAGCATGTCTTCATTGGAGTGCCCCCAAACACAACTACAGCCTGTCGGGTTGAGCTCGCGTAGCACTTTCCACTTTTAAAACAATTAATGAATCTCGTAATCAAGCCCTCCTGCCTCGGCTTTCAGGTTAGACAGTTAATGCACGCGTGGTTTGTTTATGCCGATGTACTGAGCCCCATCGTCATTTGCTGGTCCAGAAGAACAGATGCGAGTTTCGTGAATGATAACGATACAGTCCCGAGTGAAACAAACGACTCCCAGTTGCTCTTGAAATTATAGACGCGGACCTTCGATACGTTTTCTCTTTTATCTGTTTAATTCAATTAGTTATAGTTTCTTCATTTGTTTACCTTGCACAACAGATTTTAAGGTTTGTCGTAGTGTTAAATGTTTATTTCTTCCGTGGGTATTGTATATTCCCATTGGCTATGTAACATAACACGACTTTCTCAGTTTAAAAATACAAGCCATTTAAATACGCACAACACACTTCAAATAAAACAATAACCAGTCCCCAATTAGACAAGAAAACTTTCATTATGAATTCTAACGATTCAAGCACTGTATTCAAAATCCACTTTAAACAGGTGTAAGTCAATCTAATAAAACCCTGTATGAACTAACATTGCATGAATTTGATGGAAACATATAGGACTATTCGTGATTAATGTTGGGGTTAAATATTAATTATTGTTTGCGTCATTCTAATTAATTCAATAGTAAATCATAAAAATTGCATTTTTTTTAATAAGACAGGTATATAATATTTCATTTATATTTTATATTTAATATTTAATTAAGAATCTATAACTCCGATACAGATGAGAAATTATTTAATTTCTAACCTGTTGTTTTTATTAGGCTGTGATCTAGAATTTAAAGACCAATAAAATGATAGCGAATGTATCATCCTTGCTGGCTTAATGCACAGAATTGACGGCGCTTTTAAAGCAAACGAGGGGAAATTGATGGTAAATCATTCTAACAGCTCTGAAAGCCATTTAAAAAAGAGTAGCCAGATCTGGAGCTGTATTTCTGTCCTCGTAGTAAACTGTAATACGGGTTTAAATATGATACACAATCAATACTTTTACTCAACTTCATGGCGCTTAGGCCAATAATAAGATTACAGAAGCACAAGCCGTGTTGCATTACATGGGCTAAATATTTATCACATCTTACCCTCTGGACTACAGTTTCTCCCTGGAATCTGCCTAACAGATGCAGTCGGAGGCAATGAAAGCCCACAGTAATTGAAGCACAGCGTTTCTGCAAGACAGTAATGACATTACCTTGAAACAAAAACCCAGCATGCCTTCAGAGCATCGCTGAGATTAGTTCAGTCTCTTGATTGATTCGGCTGACTCCATGACATTTGTGGCAGGGAAATAAAAAAACGTCTAAATGTTACCAAATTGAATTTATCAATTTTATTAGTTGACGGGAAGTATCTCTTGGTGTAATTGAGAAACACATAATTGATAATAATTTGCAAGGATATTGAGTTGTCGAAACGGTAATAAAGGTTGTGAAATATTGCTACATCCAATCGCTGACCTTTTTGAACTTTGCTTTAATTTCCCTTTCCTTAAATCAACTTCAGCTGGTAGAACACCCACTTACTAATGGACAGTGCCAGACTAGAAGTTTTGTATCGAAGAATGAACAACAGAGAGGGTCGGCTCTTAAAGATGCATGCTGTACACAAGTGCTGTTCACTAGTCTAATCCTAGTGTTTCTATTGAACAGGCATGGGAGTTTTACTATTGAGAACAACAGTAGGACAACACACTACACTCTAGTACTGAGGTGTAGACAGCGCTTTCAAAACTGAAAATCGCATTTCAACTTCCGCCTTTTTTGGTTGCAAGCATTTCTAAACAACGTTACGTTGTACAACACCTCAAACTGTAAATCGAATAAAGTTTCCTGGTGTAAGAACAAAATAGATAATGACCCCATGCAGTGAAACACATTCCTGCTGTGCAGCCTGAAAGCTGAGGGAACACAAAGGAGCTTTGTGGCTTGGAACTTGGTTTCAGGAGACAACCAGGGGAAACTTGAGGTTTGACACAACAAAGTTGCCTCAAGCTAGATCTTCTGGTCTCTTGGAGCCAGGTTTCAAGCCACTGTCCTTGAAAAAGTGGGTTCATGTTCCCTCGTGTTTCCCATGGCCTGGGAACTAAAAATGAGGTTCAGATCCTAAATATTCTGACTTCTAAATGATTTCTTGTAAAGAGGTCCTACATTGTGAAGTCTACAAGCTTTCATCACCTAAACTGTGCTGCATTAGTGGGCGGTTTTGTGATGTTGGCTTTTCTGGGCTAAGTGGTAACCACCAAATGAATTGAACTTGGTTTGAATCTCAAACCTTCAACGTGTTGTTTTTTGTAAGTCACTCCTACTGTTTAGTAGTGATATGAGAGATTAACAAACTCATTTACAGTTGAGAAATTGTGTTCTTGCCAATGACACTATGGTGTTGCAGGTTTAGAAGCAAATTGACCCTTTTGTGAACAGGATACAATCTCATAACTCAATATAAATGATAATGAATAGTTATGCTATGGAGCACAAATCGATAGGGATTTGAATGGGAAGTGTTTTTACAAAAATAATGAAAGGGGAAGAAAACCGAACAAGAAAAAAAAAAACCTTCAAGGCTGAGATAAAAATTTCTAATGCGAATTAAGCCTGTCCAATTCTGATAACTTCATTTTTTATCAGTTTATTATATTCCAGAGATAAACATGAGACTGAATTCATAATCCCCAAGCTGTAACATGATAAAATTCATAAGCCTGTATATGTGTGGTGTTGTGTTAGGATTATCAGAGTAGATTCCTGATTATGGCAATAGAAACATGCCTGGGGGTATGATTAGTTAGTTCAATAAGGCCTTGATTATCCAGCATCAAAGCTAATATGCAAAGTTGATCGAGTACACATGCCCTGACAATTAGAGCTACACCATTGAAAGAGCTTGGGTTGCTGTATACTTAAAGTAACAAAATAGTTTTAGAAAAAATGCTGTTACAATGTTTTCATATGAAGATGTTTTCCACAACGGTTCTGGGTAAATGCTGTTGCTAAACCATCATTTGAAAACGGCTGCAAGCCTTTTTTACACTCATTTTTCAAATTGTGATGTTGTACACAACAGTTCTTAATGTAATTGAATATCCGCGAATGGTAAAAATATCAATGTCAACTGAAGCATTTTTACATTGAAGAGATAAGAGAGCGTTAGTACTTTTAGCAACACTCTTTATGCTTGTTTATTATCTTCACACCAACACACTGGGTTTTTTTTTATTGAATCAGAACACATGATATGAAACACAAGCTGAAATTAAGCATGATGAAAATGTACATAGTGTAAACCATCACTATAACGTTTCTGCTCAACTAATGGAGCTACAGGGAAGGACAACCCAATGGGTCTACCAGTGACCACTGTGGACTCCAGCACAGATTACATTAACACCTCCATTGTTGTGAGGTTATTACTGGAAACGGGATACATCAGTATTAAGGTTCATCGATAACTACTTTTTTTTTTTTTTTTAAAGCAACAACAGCATTAAATCTTCCAAAGATATGACCAGGTCTGGAAATGTGTTCTCCTCTGCAGGATATCTCAGCTCAATGTGAACACTGGCTTTTTGTATCGTCAGTCTACCCATCATGGTGCCGCTATTAGAAAACAAATGAAAGCAGAAGAACGTAACGACATCTTTGTGCAGTGGCTTTTCAGCCATTCTAACCTATTGTCCAGCAGACCCCCTGCATTTTCAAACAGCAGCATCAGAGATTGACATTCGTTAGTATGCTGGCACGGTATCCATTGGGGCGTTACTTAGCATTTTCATGCTAGGGATGATACTGAAACCACTTTGTATGGTGCTGTTCACAGAACCATCGCAAACACCCTACAGAGGGGGTTAATAATCTCAAACATGTTTCTAAAATGTGTCTACAGTTCATCGAATCAGACCCAACTGCTATTCAGAAATGTAGTCTAAAATCCAAATAGTTATCGTGTTCATCATGTGGACCCAGACAGGTCAGCATTTTAAGGTTTTCTGTCGTATACCAGAAGGCACCAATAGAGGGATAGAGTTACTCCTAAAACTGCTGTCTTCAGTATAAAGGATATGTTAACATGTAGAGCCACTGCCCTTTGTCCCATCGCTGCCATTCAAAGTAATTTGCTCAGGGAACGGATGAACGGAAATGCATTCAGCTCATTTGGAATAAATTAGATTAGTTAGTCTCATTAGGATTTAGGAAAAGACATTTGAATTGATCTTGATTGCGGGATGCAACAGTGCCTGTGATACTCTTCTTATTAAATGAATTAAGCAGTTAAAATGGGAACAGTGTACTGTAAATGGAAAGACCCACACAAAGAAAAATGTAAGTTAATAAACAGACAACACCAGTTTGATTGTCTAACATCTGTATTGTATACAGCATTCTGCATATGCAGCTTATTCTAGATACTTGCAGACTTGAAGCCTGTATTGCAGGAAAGTTCTCCTTGGGATACCATCAGGATCCTAATCTGTCACCCTGATGAAACTGTAGCATTACCATCAGCAGATCACAGCATTAAGTACCAGCAAGGGCAACACAAAGGATTTGGAATAACCATGACACGGTGGTCCTTATACAGTAAAGCAATGGTAATGATCTGGAACTACAGTACTGCACCAGCAGACTACTGTGATACCTGATTACTATACCATTGCAGTTCTGATGCAGTCATTGTTCTCCCATCATTTCCATATTCTAGAACCATTGCATTGCTATTGTAGTCCTTATGGGGGATGCTGGGTTCGCTGTAGCAAAGAAATGCATTGTCTGTATACTCTCAGTGAGCAGTGATTAGTTGGTTCCATTAAATACAGGAATGCAGAATGCAAATCTCCTAAACAATGATGATTTTTAACAGTAGCGGGCTGTACAGTGTTGGGTTTTCTTTGGCTCAAAATGAGTTCAAAGTCATTGAAGAAATTAGTTTTCTACAGTGCATGCTCTTGCAGTTCTACCACGTTACTGCTTTTGTTATAACAATTTAACTCCTCTTCAGTGAATATATTTGTTAAAAGCAGTTAATTTTATACTAACCCAATCATACCACGTAACATTGAAACAAACCACAAATATTTGGTTCAGTACCTGCGAGTAGCCTAAAGCTGAGGGAACACAAAGCCACTTTGTGACTTGGTGCTTTTAGCAGACTAGGGTTCTGGCCAACACATGGCACACCAGGGGTTTGATACAGGTCTGAAGCCACTGTTCCTGAAAAAGTGGCTTTGTGTTCCCGCGGCTTAAAGGTGTTCTATTACACACGATATGATGGGTTCTTATGAAAAAAGTCTTGAGTGTAGTATGCAAGCTCTAGGGGGAGCTCCACATGACCCAGAGAGAACACAGAACACTGATGTAGATGGCGAGGATGAACAGGTACAGGCGGAACAGGAACTTGTCCAGTTTATAACACAGAGCCAGCCACTCCACAGTCATGCTGCCAGCGTCGTCGATCTGCTCAAGGTAATGCTTGAGAGCAACGATCTCCCGGAGGATCTTCTCTAGAAGGATGTTCTTGCTCAGTTCTCCACTGGTGGGGGGCATCTCCATCTTTGGAGAAACTTCAAACTGGTACCCTTTGAAAACAAAGAGATAAACTACATTAGAATTGTGCAGACTACCGATGTGTCTTTCTGATTCTCTGTAATCCCCACAAGGAGAGTGTTTTACGTGACTGATACTCAGCTTATCACCGTCTTGAAGCCTGGTTCCAGGAGATCTAGTTTGATGCAATGTTGCTGGATCAAACCCCAAGTCTCCCCTGGTGTGCCATGCAGTGGCCTGAAACCAAGTTCAGAGCCACAAAGTGGCTTCGTGTTCACTCAGCTTTCTTCCCACGCAGTTACACAACTGTTTCACCCGCTGTACCGAAGCAACAGATGTTCACCCCGAGTGAAGCGGCTCAGCCTCGGGGAAGGGAGATGTACTCTTACCTCTACTTTGCCCCCCATCATCCTTGATGCTTTGGCTGTAAGATCCGTATTTGTCCAGGAGGCAGGCTGAGATGGACATGTCCTTTACAGGTTTCTCGCTGTGATACAGCAGCTTCACAACGAGGATGGATTTCGCCAGGCTGACTACCAGCAGTGCCATGCAGACCGCAAAGAATACACCTGCAGTGCGACACACAATAAAGCTGAGGGAACACAAAGCCACCTTTTGTAGGAGCAGCGTCTTGAAACCTGGTTCCAGGAGACCTAGCCTGAGTCAACCTGACTGCATCAAACCCCAAGCCTCCTCTGGTGTGGCCCGAAACCTAGTCTCCTGATACCAAGTTGCAAGCCACAAAGTGACTTTGTGTTCCCTCAGCTTGACACACAATCTTCAGGAGAACTTTCTGCTGGTTATAAGTTGTGCAGTGACTTCTGCATAAAAATCATCAAATATTGAAAACATTAAATTAGTAAAGGGATCTTGTACAATAAAGTGTAACGCATGTAGAGCTTATCGTCTGCATTACTGAACCATGAAATAACCAAAGGTGTGTGTTTTTGAATCATGAAATTACAGGGTGGCAGTGTACTTCGGTCATATTATACACCAGTTATTACGCAGCAACTGAACTAATGCAGCCCACATATAAATATTCCCACTACCTGCTAGCTGTGCAAGTATAGCCATGCAGCTATATACTACAGGCCTGGGTAAAACTTGCATCACAATTCAATCAGGCTTCACTTAAGTGCCTTTGGCTTGTGTTTAATAATGTTGGCTGCGTGCAATGTATCCCTTGGGAACCAGACACTGCTACAGTACTTGGTTATTCCATTCCATGTAGTGTTTGTGCAAATGTAGGAAACAGGAGATAAGCCTTAAGCAAGTCTTTGCAATCATGGTATAATAATATTAACCCAAGACTTCAAATGAGCACAGAGAGAAGAACAAGAACTCAAGGGAGGAAGCACGTTCTTTACACCGTTATAAATGCTTTTAATAGCCTAGCAGGTGAAGCAGTAGGATGTAAAAGCCCGGGATTATTCTGTGCTTTGAAATAGATACCTATTAAAGGTGTTTTAATAGCAGTCGCTGGCAGTTCATTGGATATGTTGACTCTGAACAATGTGTAACCCAACAGGATACTGGTCTTAAAGGTGATTCTGGTGCCACTGTTTGGAGGCAGGTAGAAACTCATGACATCCACAATCATAAGGAATAAACTGGGAATCAGTAAACTGACGACATAGAGCAAGGGCCGTCTGCGAATCACCACCTGCAAGGGGAACAGAAAGGGAGTGAAAACAGACTCCGATAGTATCTGTTTGACTTTTTCTGCATGAAAAAAATAACAAAACCAGAATGCAAGACATTGATTTGAAGCTCACAGTTATGAAGCTTGTAGCAAATGAGTTTCTCACACATACATGACATCATTAGCATCTGGTCAGAGTCCAACTCCAGCCCAATTTCAGACATCTAAAAATGCAAACTTAGGTTTTGATTTTAGATTGAGTGCTAATGGATAATTTGTACAGAATAGTAGGAGACTGCGGAACTCTAACTAAATATCTTTTAACTAACATTCTGCTCTGACACATAGGCGAGACACTGATGCCATCCTGAGACAGCTCATCAAACAAGCTGATATTTCAAGACCACATGCCAACTTCAGTCCGATAACAGATCATTCAGCCCAGATCATTCAGCCGGGCTGCAATCACACGTTGCAGGCTCAATTTTAGAAGCCAGACACTTATTTTCCGCAGCGTCTTGTCAGGCTACAGTAGAATGCAAATCCTATTCTCTCTCAGAAAAAAGGCAGATTCCATTAACACAATGGTCAGAACTTGAGGACCTCAATTTAGCGCTGAAACAAGATAGTACAAAGCTGCAGGCACCTACTGTACATTACTGGCACAATGCATTGGATTAGTGGCTGAATGTTTGTATCAGTTAGGAAATTAAGTCCAGGAGACAAGTTCAATGAAGCGATACTGTACAGTGCCTGTGCTGTCATTTGTGAATTACTCAATTGCTTAAAAACAGGGGTGTTTATAGATTAAAGTTTTAACGTTAGCAAAAACGCAGAAGCCAAATAAAGGAGTTAGCCTTCGTGTTTACATACTCTGGTAGGGGAATTGATTTCATATTAGTTTTTAATTCTAAAGTTTAGGAAGTTAAACTGATGCAGGCATTAGCTGGAGTATTTCTCTACTTAGATTCAGGATTTGACTTCTATTTTATAACAGCCTGGAAGCAGTGCTCACATTTACAAGAATTAGACATGCAGAATGCACATAGAAACAGGACAAATAGAAAACCTGCATGTAGGGGGGAACAAAAGTTCGCTGGTGGGAACCAATATTCATGGGAACCAAAATCCGGGGGAATCAATATTGGTTTCCACCAGGTTGTGCCCAGTGATATTGCTGGCTTGGGACCTCTGTGCACTTACGTTAAACTGAATCTGAGCATAGTCCCTGGTGTCTATATGCAGCTGTTCGTATCTGGAGGGCACTGTGATGAGCTCCCACTCCCCTTCATTCATGAAGGCACTCTTGTCATTCGCCACATCCTCCAAGCTCCTCCATAGGGCCAGGTTCACTTCATTCACTTGTTCAGAAAGAAAGACAGAAGAGATTTCACATGGATCCCTTCCTCCAGGCTTAACCTGCCCTGGCCTCAACCTGACATCACCTTAGGAAAATGTACTTCTGTATATCATAAAAAATATTGATTATTCCAATGCTTATATAAAAAAATAATTATAAAGTGGTCCAACATTTTGACCAAAAGAGCCGAATCAATGACCAAGGAGTTCTTAAGAGTCGTACGAAATGAAACAAAAGTAACAAAGGAAAAAAAAAGTTTAAACTGCACTACACACTGCTTCAGTATGTTTGCTCATTTTACATGTTTAAACACAAAACATACACACCATGTGTTTTTGTACTTCCTCTTCACCACAAAACTACCTTCACTCATGCATTGGATACCCCTGCTTTTAAATTAAACCTCCCAGTAGAACTCTGAACTGTCAGCAGAAGGACTTTTAGTAAAAGTTTTATAAAAAAAAACAAAAACAATAATAATCTGAAAGTAGACCGACATCAGTTCAATGCATTGCTCCTTTATGAAGACAATCATGCTGGAATGATAACTGGTTGCAAAGAGCTTTATGACTTTGATGGATCTCTGTTGTATGAGAGAAGAGCACCCAGTCTGACTGCTAGTCCTGAAGATGCATCTCTTTCATTTCCACGGCTCAGTGAACATTTGACAAGGGTCACAAGAAAAAATCAAGCACATCAATCCCTCTTGCTCATGAACTATATGATGAAAGGTAGTTTTTAATTTAGCGTTCCTTTCTTTAAAAATCTGTTTCCAGGGATGGCTTGGGCGTCATGTTGTGTTTTGTATTGTCTGTGTGTTTCCAGTGAGCCAGGGCGAATGCTTGGGGATTCACAACATCAAGATGATGGCATTTGGAAAGGTTAGAGAAGCACAGGGCCACTCATTAAATGGAGGGAGAGGGGGCCTTTACTGTTGCGATGGATACAGAGCATTGGCCTGTGCTGGCTTGTTGCTAAGGCTGCATTTCTAAGAAGTGCTAGCCAGGAATTTAAAATCTGCTAATTAGTGTGAGAAACATTATCCCGATTTTGCTGTAATACACAGGTCTTGGGACATCAAAGCTATAGGTCAAAAAATAATAGTGTTTTATCCTGGTACCTAATTGCTTCCTGTTCTGTAGGTCACATGGACCGTTGAGGTTACCCAAGAGCACAGGAAGTGATTGATTGATGGCACAAATGTAAATGAATATTTGTTACAGACCACCACTACCACTGGTCCCGGACTCCCTGGTCTTGGGTAACACTAGAACGGGGAGCCTGCACCTCGTTTTGTATTGTTACCTGTGTGCAGCCAGCTTCGGAAGGTCAGGGTGCAGTTCTGTCTGTCAAAGGGGAAGGCGTAGATTTCCAGGCTGCAGGCTGACACCACTTGGATAGGTTTGTAGTTCTTAATCGTTCCAGAGGAGTTCACGTAGACATAGGGCATATCAGGT
>NC_054569.1:4052289-4092913 GCF_017654505.1 Polyodon spathula | reverse complement strand
CTGTTCCACCTTGGAGAGGAGTGGAAGAAACTGGCTGTCTGGAAGCTGCCTCCTTCCAAGGGTGAGAGCCCTGAACCAGCTTGAAGATGAATGTTTATAGTATTCCAAGCTAACCCTAACCCATACTTCCCTACCTCTACTTACACTGGCCGTGTCTTGCGTTTCCACCTACTATGTGAACTTGTTACACAAAAATGTGTATTTTGTAGAGCTGCAACAATGAATTGATGCGTCTATTTATTGATCGTTTGTCCTTAAATTTCCCAAGCTTCAATTACATATTGGTGAATCGGTGCATCAAATTAGAGCCCAGTTTGAAGCCTCCCGTTGCCAGTTTACATTAAAACATTGATTATGTAGTTATGCGCTTATATTTCGGCTCCTGGATTCTCATTGGACAAGCCACATCAGTGATTTTATTGTGGATTTAAATGTGGATGTGATAATGGATTACGAAAGTAGTTTGCAGATTGCGCCATCAGTATTTTTAAGGCCTTGCAAATAGCAGAAAGTGCAGCTTTAGCTTTGCTTCTGGGTTTTTGGTTTGTATCAACTACAAGAGAGAGTCTTTTCCATAAGATACCCAAAATGCCCTTGGTTTTATCTCACTGTTTTATTGTAAGTAAAGCGATATTACACCCCCTTGTGGGAGGTGTGTGTGTGACAGTTGAAATGTAATCAGAACTGTATTCCGTCCTCAGTAACTAATGCAATATCTGTCTTCTTTTTTTGTATTTTCTAATGCAGAAACTGACGGCCTGGAGTCTGCCCTCAAGACTGAGCTGCACTTGTGCTCTGCTACTTCGAAGGAAGGTATCAGCACAGGGCCACTATTGCCCAGTGTCTTGCAGGCTCTCTCCATCCTTGGGGAACTCAACACCAAGATCAAGTTTTTCAGTAAGAACCTGCTTTTGAATGCAACAGTGGGGAGGGAGGGGAACCCACCCTGTTTACTGTGGAAGACGGCATACAAATACAAGCTAATAAACACTGCTCTTCCTTTGTAGGTAAAGTGCTCCTGAAGTACGTTCTGAAGCCCTTGATCATGTTTCCTTCCCTCCACCCTGTGGTGAACGAGCAGGCTGGACAGAGTGTGGTCCTGAGCTTTCACTGCATGGACACCAAGCTGGAGCACCCCCCTCCTTCCACAGTTTACCTCAAACTAAACACTGTGCTGGAGCAGCTCCACAAGCACCTGTTTGGTAGGTAACAGGCAACTCTGCACACAGTGGCGTGGATGGAAAAATATCTTGATATTCACGAAACCGCTGTAGAAAGAAGCAGTACAATGTGTTTTGCAAAATCCAACTTAAAAAAAGGCCCAATGAAAATATTAGGTGAAACTAGATCAGGTCAGCATTTGACTGAAACATTTGTCTATTTGACTTGGTTTCTTATAATAGAAACCGCCTAACAATTGGGTAGACTAATGCCAGAGTAAACCAGCTTTATGGGGGAGGGTTATTGTAAGTTAAAAACATTTTTTACATTGTTTCCTATAACCATCCAGTTTTAATTCCGTTGATCATCGTTTTTCTTCAGATGTTCCTCTTAGTGAGCCGGTAGAAAGAAGTGGCAAAGAGTTAAGTGTTACCCTGTCTGAGGTGCTGGGTGATCTGATATGGGAAGAAATGTCAGACTGCATCATAAGAGAGTGTTTGGTGTACTCCATACCAGCAAACAGCAACCAGCTGGAACAGTACGAAGAGGTGGGATATACTGGATTGAAGTCCTCTGTTTTTAACACAGCTACAGTTAAAATAATCTGCAATGTATAAAATGGCGTTCGTTGTCGTTTTAAGATACTGTTTTAGCATTTGTCCTTCAAAGCTACCTCGCTTTTTGCTTGCAAAGGCTTCTGGGCGATTACCAAGAATTCTATCACCAGGCAATCTTTGAACTTTTAATCAGTCTATATATATATATATATATATATATATATATATATATATATATATATATATATATATATATATATATATATATTATATATATTTTAGTCGCAATCACGTATGCACGTACAAATACATATGTAAATAAACAAAAAAATGGTTTATTTTCTTTGACTCGTTAAACAGAAAACGCTGAAGGAAATGCATTTTCTAAAGGGCGACAGCACCGACCTGCTGAAGTATGCCAGGAATGTCAATTCCCACTTTGCCAGCAAGAAATGCCAGGATGTGATTGTGGCAGCCCGGAATCTGATGACCTCAGAAATCCACAACACTGTGAAGGTTGGTTTGTGGATCTTTTTTTTTTATGACATGTCTTTCTTGCACCTGTTTTCATCAGCAGTTTCCTCCGCTGCTTAAAATTACGCAGACTGCTTCAGCAAAACAATGACCTCAGGTAGGTTCTCCATTGCCCTGTTACCGCGTATCATCCTTAACAACACAGTCCAAAGCGTTTTATTCTCTGCCTTCATTAGATTTCTCCAGAGTCCAAAGTCATTATACCCAAACTGCCCAATCCCGGTACTGGGGACAAGGTGAAAATGGAGAAAGCTTCAAAGACTCTTCATAATGAGATGAGGAATCTGGAGAACGAACGGCAGCTGGACCAGCACACCTTCTCCCTGCCTGTCTGCCGCATCAGTGACTCAGTGCAGAAACTCATGGAATTGGCCTACCAGACCCTTTCTGAGGCTGTCGTCAGCACCCACCAGTGGTAAGCAGCCAGTGCGTTGTGGTGAATCACTTCTCCCTGCTGGAGGGGAGCATCCACAGCACTGGTGAATAACCTTGGACTGGAGACATTTTCTATTTTTAGGGGTAATCTGGCACAACCACAGATATGGTTGATCCAATATAAAAACTGTACAATGTTCCAGTCAAATCTATTATTAAAGTAAAAAGCTGTATTGAAAGACCCAGGGCTCCTGTAGTCCTTTTTCTAAGCACCTTTTTATTTTAATGGGTACAGCTGTTGGGTACAATGTTGGGGGACACAAAAAATACCACTTTACTGTTCATAATTATGATATTTATCTTTTTTAAATTGTAGTGCGGTCCAACTTTTCTACACAGTTCGAAACATTTTCCAGTTGTTCTACGATGTTGTGCCGACCTACCACAAGTAAGTAACAGTTTGTGTTCTGTTTTGGAAAACCTGTTGAAACAAACTGGAGCCTCATTCTTATGGTGTGCTTGTCAACACACTAGTAGAATTATTTAAAAAATAAAGACTTTTCTTTACCCGTCAAAAAGAAACGGCGATTGTGGGAAACGGCGGTTTCGGGGTTGTGGGAATTTGTAGATGCCTTGGCCTAGTTTTTGGAATAGTGACCACCGGCGATCTTCTCACTTACCAGTTTGGGAACGTTTTCTCTGTATATCCAAAGTCATAAAAACCTGTAAAGTGATGCAGGCGGCCTTGCTTCCAGGGAATCCAGTTGCATCTCCGTCTCAATTTGTTTTCCCGTAGAGAAAACCTGCTGAAGCTGCCCCAGCTGGCTGCCATTCATCACAACAACTGCATGTTCATCGGACACCACCTGCTGACTCTGGGCCACCAGTTCAGACACCACCTCCCCCAGCCCCTGTGCGATGGGGCTGCTACCTTCGTAGACCTGGTGCCAGGCTTCAGGAGACTCGGTAACTAGCCATGCTTTCTTTAAAGAACATTCTCAGTCTGCAGTACATGAACGGTGATGATTGCAGTTTGCTATAATTGGTTTCAATTTGACTTTAATTATTAAACTGCAGTATTGCCTAGTGAGTTGTGTAGAGTACGTAAGTATATTTGGTAATTAGCTTTATGCTGTATTTTGAGTCCTAGCATCTCTGTGGAAAACTGCATCAGCGTGTCAAAAAAGAATGAGCATGTTGGTAATGTGAATACATCCCCTGACATGGCTGTGAATGTAACATTTTATCAGTCACTATGACAATAAAGTGGATGCAAACTTCTTCCAAATCTCTGTTCATTTCACCCAATCTGTTTCCCTGCCACGTTGTTTACAAGACTGAATCGATTGGGCAGAAATGATCAGCTTCTAAAATATGTATATATTTCACATTTAGTTTTTCGGTATTGCCCGAGCTCTTTGCTCTTTTTATTTCTCTCGAAGCTAGGTATGTCCTTTGGCCGATGATCCATACAGCATTGATTTGCTGTAAGAAAAGATTAACTGAGGAGTCTGTAGCGCTCGATTAATTCTCAGAACTCCATTACAGGTGTTAATAAGGTGCATACCCAGTACTACACTGACAGCTGCATGACTCTAGAAGCTGTAATGAAAAGTCAATCCGTACTGTCCGATTTGATGATGCGTGTTCTCCACCTATCATCTGGTTTCGTTTGTCCAGGGACGGAGTGCTTCTTGGCACAGATGCGGTCTCAGAAAGCTGAGCTGCTGGAGAGATTGTCAACTGCAAGGAATTTTTCAAACCTGGACGATGAGAGCAATTACTCAGCTGCCAGCAAAGCTGTCCGCCAGGTGAGCAATGAAGCAGAAGATGCTTAAAAAAAACCCCCAAAAACAAAGAAAGAATTGGGAGCTACCACAGCTTTAGGACAGTAATCACACCACTGACACTTTGCTTCTCATATAATTATGGGAGGAGTGGAGACGGATGCTTGTGGTAATTTATACATTACATTATGTTGAGCTATTAATCTTGATGTGTCTCTTTTTATTTAATGATCTTGAAACAGAGCATGTCATTCCCAAAGCAACTTTTTTTTTTTCTATATATAAGTTCTACCCAAGCCATATTTATTTCATAATGTTATGTTTACTTTAATATGTTTGAAGTAAAAGATAGTATTAATCAATGTTACAGTGATTTGAGAACAAGCCAGATTCCTATACAGCAGTACATATAAGATATACAAAAAAAAGGGAAGTTGTTGGTAAAGGAGCGTAAGTAGAATGAATTGTCGTCTTCCTCACCCTGAAGGTGTGCCTGGGCTCCTCTCTCTAGACTTTATTCCATTGAGGGCTTGTGGACCATCGCCCTTCTCTTTAAATGAAGCCACCTGCAGCTTCCACCTTGTTTCCTGATCCCTGACGTGTTCTCTTGCAGGTGATTCACCAATTGAAGAGGCTGGGTAAAGTTTGGCAAGACGTCCTTCCTGTCAACATTTACTGCAAAGCGATGGGGACGCTGCTGAACACCGCTATTGCAGAGGTCATTAACAAAATCACCATGCTGGAGGTTTGTGGATTAGTGAGATAAAGCAAGACATAAAGCATGTGGCGCAGAGTTAACCACTCTAGAGGTTTCCTCAACTCAGTTTCCTCACTTTCCTTAGAGTTTCCCCCATGATTAAACCGTTGATTCTATAGGTCAAGGATAGAGCAAAAGAAAAGCTTACAGCTGTAGTCATTTAACAAGGTTCTGTTTTTGCCGTCCTCTCTCTGTTTTCTAGGACATCTCTACCGAAGATGGAGACCGACTTTATTCCCTTTGCAGGACCATCACAGAGGAAGGACCCCAGGTGTTTACACCACTGCCTGAGGAAAGCAAGAACAAGAGATATCAGGAGGTTGTTCATGTGTACGTTCAGAAATGGATGACTTTCAAGGAGCTCATGATAGTCTTACAGGCCAGTCTGCAGGAGATTGTGGACAGGTAATTTGAATCCTCTTTGAACCTGCACCTCCTATGAGTGAAAACAAACCAGTTCCTTAACTGCGCCAAATCAAATGCAAAATACTAATGACAATGTTTCTGTACGAGCGGTAGCACAAGGGCAGCTACAACGGTTGGAGCCACTGTTAGACTGTTTTGCTCTTTTTGACTTTTATGTTCTCAAAATAGTATAAACCAAAACGCACTGGTAATCCATCGCAATACCATACCCGTGCCATTTTGCTACTGTAAGAAGTTTGTGTTACCCCCCCCCCCCCCCCCCCCCCCCCCTTCCGCCAAAAGAAATTGCATTACTATAAGATGCAGAAGTGTAATACATACATGCGCAAACTTGATCTAGACCAGATTACCATAAGGGCCATGCTTTTTCAGTCCCTCAATTTCAGGATCTCTATTGTGAATTATTTTACTCTGCGCCTTGTAATGAGAGGGATTCATACATTGTTTTAAGGAAGTCCAATGTAATTGTTGGGTGCTGGTCTGTTTCCTCTCTCAGGTGGGCTGATGGGAAGGGGCCTCTCGCTGTCGAATTCTCCACCAATGAGGTGAAGAGCCTGATCCGAGCCTTGTTCCAGAACACGGACCGGCGAGCCGTAGCACTGTCCAAAATCAAATAGCCTCTCGCAGCTCTCCACTCGCGGGGTCCTGCTGTTTATGTAAATAGCTTTTCTGTACTTTAGCAACACTATTCTTGCAATGGGCTTATTTTTGTTATATAAGAAAATGTACCTAATTCAATAAAACCCTGGACTTAGTCTTCTACAAGTTATCAGAGTCATTCCTTTTTTAGTGGGAAACTACAGCATTTTTTTTTTCGACAAACTTGTAAATAAAGCAATAAATGAACACTAATGGCTGATTTCATTTCACCTAATGCAGGGGTGCAAATTTGGCACCTGGTGCTGGATTCTAGGGTATCTCATATAGCGCTAGCCTCTAGGTGACCTCTTATAGCACCAACAACATTACATTCTAGCACCAGTAGACATGTTTAATTGTTTTATTTCATTACATTTTTGGAAAATATAACAAATGAACTTGCCGTTCTTGCATGACACTTTCTTAACTACTGTATTTTTCCTTCTCGTTCTTTACATAAAACTTAAGTATATTTACATACTTTATATTTGCTATTGCTGGTATTTATCACGTCCTATAAAATGATCTGCTATCCTAAATAACTAAAATATTTGCTAATCTCTTGTAAAACTACCATTCTTGCTTCAGGAACTATCATCTTCATTATTTATGAGTTGTGAAGAATGCATAGGTCTTTCCAAATAGGTTTATTAATTTTTATTTTATTTGGTAAGAATATTAACCTTGATTACATGATTGTTATTTGGTACGTTCTTACTGAAATTTTAGTTTCTCTCTCTCTCACTATTTCTGTGTCCTCTATGGAAGATTTATTAGGTTGTTCAGATATTTATGGCTCCTGGTTTCTGTTGATCCTTGATGAGTTTAATGTTAACCCTTTTTCAGTGCCTCCTGTATTGGTATGATCATCTCATTATTTCAGTTCTAACTCTTAACTGATTTTCTAATTGTTTCTTTCTAATTCGCTGTCTGTCTGTAATTGTTCCCTTCTAACTGTCTTCATTTGTTCTCTAAGGGCCTCGTGCTTAATGTCTTAATATGTGTTTCGCTAACTTAATTTTCTTTCTAACTTTCTGTTGAAGTTACTTTAGTTGTTTCTAACTTTACTGTAATTTGTTGCAATATTTTTCTTGATGCATTCTTTAACCCTGAATCTCCACAGTATTCATTATCCGCTTCTCTATAAAGGTGTTGCTCATGGGCATGGGCTCCCTTTTATAAAAAAAAAAAAAAAAAAAAATCATTGAATAGGAAGGACTATTTTTTTGGCGGGGGAGAAAAATAAAATTCTTGTCCAAAAAAGATGCTCCTCCTGCAGGACCCTGTGTTAATACAGAATTTAACAAAGTATTGTTTAATTTACCCTATAGGCCTCTAAGGTTTGACCTTGAATCCAGTTCAAGTCACAAATGAAACTGGAGAACTATGAATTACCATTTTATTTTGCAAGCACTGACTTACTTCATATATAGACTGAAAAAGCCAGCTCTAGTGATGAAGTGAGATGGTGCGGTTGGCTAATTCACTAGCAGGCTGTGCTGGTCTTGGTGGATTGGGTTCAAATCCTGCTGATTCCTTCCTTTATTTTAAAAAAATGGATCATTTCCTATATAGACAATGATAAAGCAAGCTTCTCTGGAAGTGTGATGGCACAGTGGGCTAATACCCTAGCCTGCGGTGCTGTTTGTCTATGTGGACTGTGTTGAAATCATGTTGATGCTTTCCTTTATTTTCAAAGACTTGGTTAATTTCCTTGAAATTCAATGAAACAGCACATTGTTCTATGGAAGTGAGGTGGCACAGTGGGCTAATGCGCTAGTATACCATGGTTCTTCTCTTTGGGGGACTGGGTTCAAATCCTGGCAATTTCTCTCTTTATTTTCAAAGGCTTGGTTAATTTAGCTTATAGGTCAGTTTGAAAGAGGGGTTTCCTGTGGGAGCTGGTGGTGCAGGGGGCTAATCCCCTGGCCTTCTCTCCCTGAAGACGGTGGTTCAAATCTGGGTCCTGGAGGTGAGTTCCTGAAGGTAAGTAATGATGTTGATTGTGTTTCCACAGGTGGTGATGGAGATGATGATGATGGTGGAGGAGGAGATGAAGACCTGCCATGTGGAGGAAGGTAGATAGGAGAAGATAGAAATGGGGGGGGGGTCTGGCCCCCCCCAGTGGGAAAGAGAGTGGAAAGTGGGGTTGTTGCTTCTTGAGTTGAGCAAAACAACTTTTTCTGAAGTTGTGCCATCATTCTTACTGTTTTGAGAATCCAAATACTAAATTGTTGTTGTTTTATTTAAGACTAAGTAAAGCACAGTAAGATTCTCAAGTAACAGTAAGAATGATGGCACAACTTCAGAAAAAGTTGTTTTGCTCAACTCAAGAAGCAACAACCCCACTTTCCACTCTCTTTCCCACTGGGGGGGGCCAGACCCCCCCCATTTCTATCTTCTCCTATCTACCTTCCTCCACATGGCAGGTCTTCATCTCCTCCTCCACCATCATCATCATCTCCATCACCACCTGTGGAAACACAATCAACATCATTACTTACCTTCAGGAACTCACCTCCAGGACCCAGATTTGAACCACCGTCTTCAGGGAGAGAAGACCAGGGGATTAGCCCCCTGCACCACCAGCTCCCACAGGAAACCCCTCTTTCAAACTGACCTATAAGCTAAATTAACCAAGCCTTTGAAAATAAAGAGAGAAATTGCCAGGATTTGAACCCAGTCCCCCAAAGAGAAGAACCATGGTATACTAGCACATTAGCCCACTGTGCCACCTCACTTCCATAGAACAATGTGCTGTTTCATTGAATTTCAAGGAAATTAACCAAGTCTTTGAAAATAAAGGGAGAACATGCCAGGACTTGAACCCAGTCCTTCAAAGGGAATAAGCATGATATACTAGTACATTAGCCCACTGTGCCATCTCACTTCCATAGAACACTATGCTGTTTCATTGAATTTAAAGGAAATTAACCAAGTCTTTGAAAACAGAAGAAGAAAATGCCAGGATTTGAACCCAGTCCCCCAAAGAGAAACACAACATACTAGCACCTTAGCCCACTGCACCATCTCAATTCCACAGAAAAACATCATTGTCTATATAGGAAATGTCACATTCTTTGTAAATAAATTGTTATTCTCAACAGTTGAATTTGTGACAAGCTGGATTCAAAGTCAAATTCAGCAACATTTTTGAAAATAAGAGATCAACACTTGTGCCTTGTATGGGACTTGAACTAACTACTCTGGGAATCAAAATCCAACACTACCAATTGAGCCAGCCAAAAGACTGCATAATATCACCTCTAAAGTGGTATTTGTCCACTGCCACAGGGTCCTGTGGGTGAAATGGAGAATAGAGTAAGAAAGTTAGCACTAAGCTTTTTACTTGTTTTACCCAATTTGAATACAGGACAAAGCCGTTGTGTTGCTAATTTTGGGTCATTGACTGTTCATGTAACAGGAGCAGAACGCGAGGGGACACAGTGGATAATTCAGCAGTACACTGTGCTGTGTTTTTTGGGGCACTGGGTTCAGAGCCTGCTGATTCCTTCCTTTATTTTCAAAGAAATGGTTCATTTTCATTTGAGGCCAGGGAAGGTTCATCCTTGTTTCAATTTAGCACTAGTTAAGTACCCTCCAGATCAGTAGGTTGTCTGATAAGATTTTAATTTTTTTTAATTTTTTTTTTAAGCTGTTGCAATCTTTGAAAGAGGCTGTGCCAAGGTAATTGTTACAGTTTACATTTAAAATATGTATTCTGCAGAAGCAATTTCTTGTTTGTTCACAACACCACAAGTCTTTGCAAAGTTACAGTGAAGCTCATTATGCAAGGGGACACTCCAGAGCGGAATACCCAGTCCTGGACGGTTATTTGTATGCAGATGTTTGGTTCAGTTTCCACTTACCTATCAGACCGGTAATGGTGCAATTGGCAGCCTCATTCCTGAATCCATTGTCACCTCCGCAACGGGAGACTTCAAACTGGGCTCTAAATGCATCGATTCACTATTATGTAATCAAAGCTGGGGGGAAACGTGATGACGGATGATTAATAATGGACGCTTCCTTACAGACCAGTCAGTACGGTTTATTTTCTGTAATTTCTTAAGTGTACAGCTCCCCATGTTCCACAAGATGGCGCTATTTCACCACTTTGTATTATGGTGCTGATGCGCTGGGCTAAAATGACCCTTGCATTTTATAGGAACGCGTTTTTTTTTTTTCTTGTCTTTCACCCCCTTTAACTCAGCATAACACCATGTTCAAGGGTATATTTACTGAGTATGGATTAATAAATAAAATCTGTTGTGTGGCCAACCCACGAAGTAATAAGGAAGAAGACTAAAATTAATATATAATCGATCAATAGTGTGGCACATACGCAATTAAACAAAAAAACAAAAACACAAATCTATAATGGTGATGATGTCACTACCTTAAAGCGCAGGAACATGCATTTCAAAGCGTTACCCTGAATCAGACATATAGACTAGAGAAACATATTTTGTGGATTGACTGACAAAAATAATTATTGTTTATTTGGGAGGCTAAAAAGCAGCTAAGCTCTGACTAGCTCCCCAAGCTTATTTTTTCACAAAGTTTAAAAAAATATATAAAGTGAACTTTGAAAACAAAACTTTCTTATTTTTTTTTTTTTTTTTTTTTTTTTTTATATATGCCCTGCTGTGTTTAAAGGAAAATCCCTGCTGGTAAATTGAAGTTGGAGAGATTCTATCTCTCATCTGTTCATTTCTCACAAACTCTTTGTAGATAACGCTAGAAATGAGGCAAACTTTGAAGACATTTGCCCGCATGATGATTGCTTATTAATTGACTTCATTTACATTCAGCTGAATTCTTCCATTGCACATAGCTACTATAATATATTGCTCAAACTGTTTGAAATGATGACACTTAAGGTTAGAGACACGACTTCATTTATACCTCACAATACTGAACACTGCACTCCAGAACTAGAAGGAAGGATGGTTTAATATAATCCCACCTGGGCTAATCTGGCACTCTGCCTGTTCATTTAGTATTGAAATCATAAAGATAGCTGCTATTATTACAGTATATGGTACAGTAGTTCTGCTAAATGGCTTCAGTCTTCATCTGTGTCAAGTCCTCTGTGAACAAGTTATTTATTTATTTTTTTTATTAGATTGCTACTGTAGTTCTGGACAATATTTTTATTTTGCTACAAACTCAAGTATATTGTTCACTCAGTCCATCCATTACATTCTTTACTTCCTTTTTATCACCTACCAGCCAGATGTCTTATTCCTGCCAAAGAACAAGAATTTTGTTAAAAATAAAAAAAAACTAAAATTCAACATTTGAAGCTGCCCAGCCAATTCCACAAACCTGTGCCATGCAAACCCTCAATCACATGCCTTTCAATTTACTTTGAACTTGTGTTAAAAAGAAAACCTTGACTGTTTCTTTCGTCTCATCTTTCATCGCGGGACCCTTGAACATGTTTATTTAGCCCTTTGAGTTCAGATAATTCCTTTCATATGTAATTACTGTGGCTGGTGTGATGCGAAACTTTTCAACAATTTGTAATCATGACCTTTGCCTACAGAAACAGCATTTGTCAGTGCGAATAGAAAAAATGGTTCAGGTTTTAGTACAAGGCGGGCCATTTGTTGGCACAGGTAAGCCTGTTGCCAGGCAACCTGTTTCCCATCTGTAGCATGAAGGGTATCTTTGGAGTCCCTTATAGAACTGATTCAACTACACCAGCAGGCCCCTGTGACCTCTCCAGCTAAACAACAGGTCCTTTCATTTTGCTGCTGCTGACCTCATTATCTTTTTGTGAAACAAAAATCCAACGTTGCATTCTGTTAAATGTGAAGCGATCCTGCTGCACTGAACACACAGTGCCATGGAGCCTTGCGAATGACCATTACAGTCGCACTAGTGGAGGTGGTGCTTTCCCAGTTTGAACCGGCTCAACACAATCATGGTAAGATACTAACGGTGGCTGTGGGGTAGTTTTATTTTTATTTGAAAGTTAGTACTGTAGGCATTACTGTGAGCTGAGAAACGTTTTACAGTATATTCCACCACAGACTTCATTTCAATCTACCAGATTCATGGAATTCATTTTTGTGTTCAGTTGAAAAAACGTGTGGCAGGTGCTTTCTGCAATGGTTGAACTTTTCAAACACAAGTTTATTGAGATATTTGTCCGAACAGAAGAGGCAAATGTTATTTGATAAAACCGGCAGTAAAGAATTGCCACGTTTACTATTTAAAGTTGTCATTATTTATTATTAACGTTTCATTTCAAATGCACATTTCTTCCATTAAGAAGTGGTTTCTCAAATGTCACCGTTCAGCATTGCGATTGTAGACTGTAATTACATTTGAAACTGATCAGTATTATCCTTTAAACGGGCATGTATGGACACAGCAAAAAGAGTCTTGCACTGCTCAATCTCGGCCACTGTTACAGCTATTTCACAATGCTGTGCCTACAGACATGTAGATTCTGTAGTGATTGTTTTGTACAGTACAAAAATCAGTAAAGCCATTTGGTCAAGTCAAGATTTTTCAATCAGCACAATTATACTGTTCTCTGGTTTCAGAAAAGGTTTTAAAAACATCACCGTTTGTAATTGATTTCTTTGACATGCTTCTAGTTCAGAGTGTTCAACTGAAATTGGATTGTAGCCTCCAGTGTACTTCCAATTGTAAATTAGGTTTTTACAACTGCTTGGGTTCAGAGCTGGACGCTGTACAAGGTCGCCAGTCGGTTCTGTTTGCAATTAATATTCTGTTCCTGACATTTCTTATAATGATTTACATTTGTAAAACAAAAAGCAGATTAGTGCAAGTTTTTACTTTGTGTGCTTGTAGTTCTAATGTTACATTTAGAGTACAAAAGATCTGTCTATTTCCTGAAACTGTTCCATTTTTTTTTTTTGCACAAATCAGTTTACCAAGAAGCCTGACATATTTGTTCCGATTCAAAGGCTTAACCCTCCTATTAGGTTTCGGGTCTATTTGACATGACTCTAGTTTCCAATTAGCTTAAATGCTATTTTTCTTTTCATTTCTTGTATAAAATTTTATGAAGTTATACACAGAAAACAGAACCTTTGAGATGTTTATTTTTTTTTAGAACAGGTCCTGTATACAAATAAGATGTTTCGGGTCACTGTGACCCGTGGCGTTTAGCTATGTAGATTTGTGTGCAGGAATAATACGAACTTCTTCAAATTGTTATTTTATTTTTTTATTATATTTGTATTATTATCCCTGGAAATGGCTGCACCTGTCTAGAGATATTTACAAACAAACAAACGAACAATATATATATATATCTACAAGACAGAGCCTAATTTTAACTGTCAGTATTCAAACAGCATCTCACTGGTAAAGACACTCCAGAATAAGGAGCTCCCAGGCTGGCAGTCAAAGAAGTTTTTATCACAGCTCCTGGACTAAAAGAGCAGAAAAGAGTAACACCTTTTCCGGTTTTAAACTGTGTCATCTAAAAATGTGACCTCCTCCAGTTAATGCCCAGTTTATGTCAGAGCAATATTTTGTTCTTCGTTTTTAAGAGCAAGATGCTTAGGTTTTTAATTTTTTATTACATTTTAAAAATGAAGACTACTGGGGCTGTGAATGATGGGCAAACAGCTCATAGGAACTCACCTGAGGCTAACATCAGAGAGCCGAGAGAACCTGAGGGAACACCACCATGGCTGACAGAATCACACCCATCTCCAGTCGAAGGTAAGTTCTGTTGAGAGAGAGAGAGATGGAATCACACAGAAATATATACGGATAGGATCATGTGGAGGTTTCTTGCCTTGGAACGTAGATACAAATTCACTCTCATCCAGTGTAAAGCCGCCTTACTGCCTCACAAATATACACAGAGCATAATGCATTGTTCTATTTATTTGTATGTAGGCGAGATGATACATTACGAGACACACGTTAAAGACCAAATTGTTTGTTAAAACGTTTTGCAGCTTCTTCAAAAGTCACTGCCCGCAAGCGAATGAGAATGTTGGCGGTGGTATGTGCAATTGGGCTTCTTGGTGGATTAGCGGTGGGAGTGTGTTTTCTAGGTAAGAAAAGGAAAGACATTATCTACGGTTGATGAGTCTGTTGTCTTTTAATGCATGTGCTCTGCAACTAAACTCATTTCTTTCTCTTCTGTGTTTAACTTTACATACAATATATCGTGTGAGTACACACTGCACACCATTTACTAAACACACCTCTGCATAAATAAACATCCCTTCAAGGTATCTGGCAATGCCACACTCTCTCATTGCCTAGCAGTGAGAATTGCTTCCGTTCTACCATTTGAACACTTGCTGGAGACTACAGTTCAGCTCCCGACTCAAGCACTGTAAACAGCATCAGCTAACTTTAATCCCATTCATTACACTAATCACTCAAAAAACAAACAAACTGTGGTTTCAAAGCCCCTGATTGGCATGTCAGGCAATACGAGTCTGTGAAACCTGCCTTATCAGAAAATATAGACGTTCTGGCTCTGTCAAGACCTGCATTGTTTTACAATGTGATTTCTTTCCTTTCCTGTTTCTTGGGTTAGTGAAGTTCCTTATGAAGCCAGTTGTCACACAGAGCCCAACAGAACTGGAAGACACCAAAGAGATGTCGTTGTGCAATGTGTCTGACGATTTTGCAATCACTGATCCCAGGAAAGGTCTGTGAACTCATAGGAACAACTAGGAGTGAAACTTGAGCATGATGGATATGGTAGATGTTAATGAATGTCTTCCTATGGTATTTAAAACAAAGGGTAATGCAAGATTTCTGATGATAACCCAAATTGACTGGAGACGTTTAAATTGAGGATGGGGTTGAATTTTAAATGAACTGGGTTTAGTTTTTTACAGAATAAGTTCGGTAAACTCTTTGCTGGAAATCCAACGAGAGGAATGGAAAACCTGGCTTCCTGTGTGCTTTGAGAGATGGAACGCATCTCTCGGAACCTCGATTTGCAAACAGCTTGGTCATCTAAGGTGATGTATTACTTATATTCACTGAGGACAGTTTTGCAGGGGAGGACAGGTTAATGATTACACTCTGGTTTACCAGCTGCATGACACATGGCGTGTGCGAGAGCCCACCTGGAACCACAAGGGTGCTTACATGTCTTGGAAAAATAATATGATTAATGTTTTAGTTGAAGTAACTGCTATTTCCATACAGTGCCAAGCTGCTCTTTGACTTGTTCCTTTGAATGATTTATTTTCAATAAGATTTATGCATACAAGGGCATCCTTCAGTAGCAAAACAACTAAAAAAGGGTGACTGTTTGAAGCCTGTAGAGCAAACTTTCCAAGGCTCATAAAAGCAGTGCTCCAATCAGTTGGCTTAAGAGACTGATGAGGGATTAAATTAGTGTGTGTCCTACATTTGTAATTGCCCTAGCATCGCATTCCGCTGCTTGTCACGATGCTACATGCGTTTGAATGCAGGTTAGCATACAGGAACCTGAGAGACATTCACAAACAATTCTGTAGTTAAGCACCTCTGTCAATCTTCATTGTATCATCCCAACAGCAAAGGCAGATGGCTTTCTCAGTCCATAAAGTGGCAGCCTTCCAGTATTTAATTAAGATTAACATTTTTCAGCCACCATTCGGGAATACTGCACACGCAGCACAGAGCCATATTAAATCCCCACTTTGAGCTATTGAAACATGACACTTCTATGTGACTTCATGCATTGGTTGCCATAGCTCTGCAATGGATGTGAAATACACCTGGGCACTGAAAGGTTAGACGAAAGAACAGTTGAAATGGAATCATTAACTGCATAAATCATGTCATATCCCTCCTTTCGTAGTTCTAGCTCTTTCAGTAATATAACAGCAGACAGCTATTGGGGATTATCTATTGTACAGTGTGGGGGTTTGTGGCAGGGCTCAGACCCCGTGAATGGAGAAAAGGGTGTTTTGAATTTAGTTGAGATAACAATTCTAATTGTTAATGTAATCAGATACTAATGGACTAATTGATTGCCAATTAGCATTTGACCATATGTATAAAACAGCAGCTGAGAGCTAGTTTCTTGGTTCTAATCCAGCTTGAGTAGACTGTGGTCATAAGAAGTGAAGTATAGTAAGAGTTGAGTTCAGTTTCCCATGTGTCTAGCTGCAAACTGGATCTTTAGTTCAGTTTGAGAGGACAGGTTCCTGGTAATACCTGTACTGGTAGCTCGGTGGCAGCACACTGGATTTAGTTTTTTTTGTAAATAAAACCTAGACACCTGCAGCTGGCATGTCACCTGCTGTCCCTGTCTCTCTCTCTCTCGCTCTCCCTCCCTCGCAGCCCCTGTCTCTCTCCCTCCCTCACAGCCCCTGTCTCTCTCCCTCCCTCACAGTGCCTCTCACTCCCTCACAGTACCTGCCTCTCACTCCCTCTGTCTCTCTCTCACTCCCACTCCCCTTTTAAAGGGTTCCTTTGTGGACGTACACTATCAGTGGTATGTTTATAGAATTACAACAAACTACTTTACTACAAATAAACATTTCTTAATGTTAATCACCCTGAATCCCAATCCTGATTTTGATTCAATTATCTTGGTCAACTTTTCGGAAGTCACTTGTGAAAAATGCAATTCTTCATATGCACGGTTTCAAGGAACTGCTTTCAGAAGTGTTTTTTGCTAAACAGAATTGCTTTTTGTAAAAGCACTTCCAGCTAATTGCAAGGCCCACAAGAATTTTTAAACACAGGTGCCTGTCCAAAATGATAAATTATGTTTTTTAAATTCCGTTTTCAAAGGCTCTCAAAACACAAAGGAGTCAACCTGACAGACATCGGACCCAATTACACAGCTGGATTCGTTCAAATTACCTCTGAACACAGAAACCAGTTGGAAAACATTTGGCGGTTCAGGTAATTTGTTTTTAGTATGTGCTATTTATTCATTTTTTCAATCACTGGGCTTGCAAGCTAAGCATGATTAGACTGGGCAATGGCAGCGGGACAAGATTATACACACCAGTCACCTAGACTTAATGTTATCAGAAAACAAAACATGGATGTTATCAGGCTGGACATTGATACTGGTCGACCAATAGGAACTCGTTGATTTATTCATTTATTTCATGTATTTTTATTTTATTTTTTAGGGGAAGTTGCATTACTGGTAAAGTGATAGCATTAAAATGTTTCGGTAAGTCAAGTCATATTCTGTTCAGTTCTCCACAAAAGACTTCAAATGCAAGTAAAAGCACATATGCAGTATACACATGGTGTGTCCAGATCAGGGAGCTTAGTCAATAAGTGAATGTTGAAATAAGGCAAATAAAAAGCTATACATCCCTTAATCCTTGCATCTCTAATCTATACCCATTGCTATTTATTTTTCAGTAGATTTAAAATATTATTGGTTTATTCTGGCGAGGTGTGCAGTAGGATGGTCAGATTGAGCCCTTACTCCTTCACTGACTTCCAGTGTGTTTCTTGGTGTTTTTCAAGAGTGCGGGACCCGTTCAAAGCTGCCCAGAATAATTGGAGGGACTGAAGCCACTCTGGGGAGATGGCCCTGGCAAGTGGCTCTGCACCACAGCTCTAAACACATGTGTGGGGGCTCAATAATAACCAGCCAGTGGATAGTTACTGCAGCACACTGTGTGCACAGGTATGTATATTAAAGTGACTGCAGCATATCCTTCAGGCTAACATTTCAACGCGGATCATAACTATGAGAAAGACATTAACTGAAATCTACTTCTACTGTAGCTTTCACTGACTATTGTGAGATTAAAAGCTTTACTGTACCAGGAAAGTAATTTATCTTTTTTTTTTTGTAGTTATAGGGTACTGCAGGTATCAAGTTGGCTTGTCTATGCTGGTATAGTTACACGGAGCTCTGGTATATTGGCAGAACGTTCTGGCAACCTTGTGGAGAAAATTATTTACAACAAACAGTACAACCACAGGAGTCACGACAACGACATTGCCTTGGTGAAGCTCAAATCACCTTTGAACTTCACAGGTGAGTGGATTGGATGAGTTTCTAAAACAAGTTACACACATTGCACAGTATCTTTCTTTAAGGGTGGCTGGCTGGACACAGAACTTTCACTCACAGGCAGACAGACACTGCGTAGCCAGTTTCAGACTGGTTAGAATACCTCCCTGCTTGATTACAGGCAAGTTTCTCTCATGACACTAGAGCCAGATGTAATTCCAACCCAGTGCATTTTGGGGGATGTAGTCCTGTATCATATTTTACACAAGGACTACATTCCTTTCCCCTACTCAGTCACAGTATATATTTTTTTAGATACCATTCGGCCTGTCTGTCTTCCAAGATATAATCAGGATTTCTCTGGAGGAACTCGTTGCTGGATCTCAGGCTGGGGCTACACAACGCCAGATGATGGTAATGAAAGGAACACACTTTTTTTTTTTTAAATCACTGAAGGATATCAGCATTGCAGTTCAATTTCTAACCAGCGTTGATATTTCTGAAATACGCCCCTGGTGTAAAGTGACAATTAACTTGCAGAAGGACATCCGCTCACCTTCAGTTACCATGCTCTGTTACTGCAAGGAGGGAACATACTTGAGAAAAAACTAGGGTCAAACAACTGAGCACTATAATAAATAAAAAAAGTGTATTGCGTTCAAGTATTTTTGATGAAGCACGCTGAAGAGCTGTAGCATGATTAGGGAAATTCAATGCATTATTAATATGTATTTTTCTCTGATTTGCTTGCTTGTATGGCAGTCCATATTCCTGACACACTGAAAGAAGCTGCAATTCCCTTGATCAGCACCAAGAAATGTAACAGTTCCTGCATGTATGAAGGGGAAATCACCCCGAGAATGCTTTGTGCTGGATACCCAGAAGGGAAGGTAGATGCATGTCAGGTTAGTGCATCCAAGGATTTAATGTGGTGGTTATAATCTTCAATACATCGGCCTTAACAGTATTACTGTGAATCTTAAAAATAGCACATGTGTAGTTTTTTTTTAAATACTTTATTGCTTATATATTATATTATATACTATTATATTCTTGTATGTATCTTGTATGTATTATGCAATGATTTACAATTGCTGCAGCAGACATACACCGATCATATCCACCTATTCTCAGCTCTAATTCTACAAGTCGTTTTTTTGTTCACATTTTTGTCTACTACAGTATTCTCTCCACATCTATGCATGTCTTCTGGTTTAAACCACTTACTGCAACTGTTAATATTTTCCATATCAATTCTCATATATTCGTCTGTAGCTTTATACATGCTTCTCTTAGTTGAAAAAATCTGTTACAAATTTTAGTACGCTATAATGTAAATCTGTCTCTAATACAATCTCTCTCCAAAATATCTGAACCATAACAGATGTACTTTAAGGCAATAAATGATAGTTATTATTATTATTAATTAATAATAATAATAATAATAATAATAATAATAATAATAATAATAATAATAATAATACGGCTTGTCTCAAATGAGTGATTAAGATAGAACCATGTGTTATTGGGTACCAGCATTTCAGTGTTGCTTTCACATAAACATGTGCTTGGATCTTTAGCATTTATCTCTGATTGCATAATCATGTTACTCACAGGAGACACAGCGGTTGCAAGCTCCACAGGTTGCTGGGAGTTGCAGATCTTGAGAGCCGAGAGCACTCAATCCTCCTTAAGATGAGATATTTTGCACATTTTCAGCTGCCTTGTTATGTATGCATCATCGATCTTTGTTCTGTGTTTTTATTTAGGGAGACAGTGGTGGACCTCTGGTGTGCCAGGATGAAAATATCTGGCGTTTAGTGGGTGTGGTGAGCTGGGGGACTGGGTGTGCCGAACCAAACCATCCAGGGGTCTACACCAAGGTGGCAGAGTTCCTGGACTGGATTTACCAAACAATTGAGGTATCTCATCAGTATTACATTTGCTTGAATTATTTCTACTGTACATTCAGAGTTTGATAAGCGTCTTCAAAATGCTATTTTAACTGATTTGTTACATATGATGAATGCAGTCATTCTAACTGGTCAGAGCTATATTGCTCCAAAGCGGAGTATTCATCATCCTTCTCTATATATCTCTTTACCTGACTGCCAGCACTAAACAGAGCCAAGTAAAGGCAAGCCAACACTGGAGCAACCTCTCAGAGTGACTTGTGTGCACAGGAAAGAATTGCAGGGCATGTACAGAATGAATTACAATGCCATTAATAATAACGATACAATTATAAAACTACACACCGCATACTACACTGTGGCTTCTGTTTCCTCAATGTAATGACAATGACCTTTTTTGTGTTTAGAATTATTGAAAGATTGGCAGCAGATGAAAAGATGATCGGACCTTCAAGAGGTGGGAGGCAAGGAGCGGTGACTGTCACACAGGTGTGTGCTGTGAAAGATTAGCAGAGATTAGTCTCAGGTTTAATCTTCTCTTTGAACCAGTTCACATGTCTGAGACCTAACCCTGGCTCCCAATGATAAGGGGGTCCATGGCGACGAAGCCAAAGCTAATGAGGAAGAAACAGACATGTTCAAACTTTAACAAACACTTGTCTGACGTATTTCGTTAGAATGTACACTTATCTGTAAGCCAAAACCTTTTGTTTCCTTTTCCGCGGAGGAGAAAAGTGGTTTGAATCCAGCAAATGTCTGTTTTTTATAAAAATGTTACTGATTTTATAATATATACAGTATGTACACTACTGTTCTATAGGGAGAGGATGTATGATTTCCTTTGAGAAGTTTACATGTTATTTAATATGCTGTTTTGTCAATATTACAATATTTTCACAATGTTATATGTGGGCAGCATGCAACCACAGGCTATGTTGTTATGAAGCAGCAATGAAATCAAAATGTGAAACTGTAGGTTTTGTTTTTTCTTTCTCTCTAATGACAAGTACACAAAGAGAGACTGGTTCACTGTGTATTTGCGTTACAGGTATGTACAGTATATGTGTTTCATCTATGCTACCAGAAGATAGTGGAACCCAAAAATTGAAACCTTTTCCAATATAGTTTTTCAACTTATTTTCCTGTTTATCAATTACTTCTAATATAAAACGGTTTGGTTCGCATGCTTTGGAATCCAGGAACAGTATAGTTTTATCTTTTATGTTTTCAAATCCTGCATTCTATGTCCACCCAACAATTCTGCACTTGTAGCCTGATGGTAATGGCTACTTTCACTGTCAACCTTTCCATTTGCCAGAATTGTGAGTGAACGGCTTGAAGAGCACAACAGAGACTGGTTATCTTCCACAACCACCAAAACCCCTGCATCTCTATCCAATTGAGCAGGTTTGGGATGAACTTGAATGCTGCATTCATCATCTGCCTTACCCATTGCACCAATATGCATGTCGTATCAAGGCTGTGATCAAGGCAAACGGGGGCCCAACATGACACTAGGCTGAGGTCCTAATAAAGCGTCCAGGCCCTGAACATGTAAACAGTCATCCAGCAAGTATGAAAGAATTCCAGCAGTACAGATTAGCTAATGACTGGTGGGGCTAGAATCTCTTCTATTTACCAGCAGGGATTCTGTCTTTAAACACAGCAGGGTACGGAGTATAAGATTTTAAGCAGCATCTTTGGAGGAAAAATGCTGATAATTGCTATGTTCTGATTTTATGAAAACACTTCGGGGCATGTTTTCAAAAGAAACCCCCATATTAACCAAGGAACAAACAGCTTGAGAGTTCAATCACTTAGCTGTATGGTTGTGCTTTTTCTAAAACAAACAGGCTTTTATTCTTAATTAAAAAAAGCCCCAAAAAACAGGAGCTAACTGAAGGATTCATTGGAGTAATGGTCAAAGGACGCTTTGGAAAATTCTTCAAAGCAGGCGAGCTAGGAAGAGCAAGTGCGAATCATCCTTTCAATTATAAAGTTGTCTGCTTGAGTCCTCTACATTAACCCTTGGACTTCTCACCTGAACTGCACTAATATGATTACTTTCAGTTCTGCAGTATGCCTTGCCCATGGTTTGCTGTATCTGTGTAGGCCAACCACTGTCAACACACACACAGTCATTTCAAACATGATGCATAACATGTTTCAGTGCAACACTATTGATTCGCGCGCCTTTCCAGTGTTCTGAATGCTGAACCAGTGCCAGCTCAAATGAGTGGAACGAGACTCCTCTGTATCTCTCGCAAGTGCAGTTCAATACTGGAGCATCAGAGCTCAGGAGAGCTCAGAATAATTAACACCAGACAGTAAAGGGAAAAGTGATTCAAATGAGATTCAATGTCACTTACACTGCAGTACAACACACCTTTACATCTCAGATGATGACTCAGATCAATGGGCGGTTAAGAAGTCCTTGCGGCTCTTTTCTCACAAACAGAAATGAGTATTCATGATCATTTCAGTGCTAGATGTAAAAAGCACATGGGAGTTTGTACAATTCTGATACTCTCCTCTGTTCTGCATGCACATTCCTGAATTCTACGATTATCACTGAACCTTTCAAAATATGCACAGAATGCTGTGATATTCTTTGATAACGTTCTGTGCCAGGTGTATTACTCTACAGACACAGCAGTTGTTAAAGATGCTGTAGCCTTTCCACAATGGAGTTGTCTTAATATACACCAGGGCTGGGTAATCATCCAATTGATTCCTTACAAACACCACACAAGGGAATAAACAGTGGTTTATTTAAGCTGAGCTTCAACCTAGTTGCCCCCCCGGCCTTCTCTTAATCTTATAAATAATAATTTCGACCAAGGATAGTCTCAACAAAAGCTAGGGAAAGCTTTTAAAAATTCATAAACTCTCTCTTGAAATGAGTGTCAACTTTTCAGACAAGAAAGCATTCTATCATCTTAAATGCTTCTTCCCAGTCAATAAAATGTTCTAATGAAAGTTTGGAGGCTCCTGTAAAGGCTTTGTTGTTGTTCAGGCACCCTCATCGCATGTCTTTAGCTGGCAGTTTATACTATTGACGCAAAGGCCTTCTAGCTCTTATCTTTGTGCCTCTCAATTTCAAATCATCTTTTTCTGAAGCAGTTCAATTATCTTTCTCATGTAGGTAGGGCTGTTATTCACATCCTTTGCCGTTGCTTCTGCCCTTTCAAAGCGCCATTGCAGCACAGTTTAAAAGCACAATTGTCTCGGCTTCTTTCTGGTATTTTTCCAGGGTACCTGTTTAAATACTAGGGATGCGTCTCTCTCACTACACGGTGAATCTGTTTGTTTTAAGATTTGTAAAATAAAAAAGCCTTTATTTTCCCTAGAGACAGGAAGATGTTGTTTGTATTTTTAGTTTTCAGTATTCATTTTTTGTTCAGAAAATACATCATCAATCAGTTTTCAAGTTACTCGACACCTCTTGTAGTGTATTTGTTATAATTATTTACTGGTAATAAGTTGTCATGGATACCAGTAACAACTTAAAACCGAACTTGGATCATAATTCTGGTTATATTGAATTGAAATATATCTGCAGTGCAAAGTCTTTCAATATACATTTTACTTTGTAGTTATGTTTCCCTTTCACACAAAAAATAATTGCACACAAGAGTAAAAAGTTTTAGGAGGCCATTATGCTTCTTCCCCTCTATGAATAATAGAACAACCCCGAGCTAACATTTTGCACGCTGCAAAATTAATAAAATAGTCACAAGCAGTTATTCGTTCATGGGGTAGTGATATTTCAGCTAGGGTTCGCAGCATGGTCTCTTTAATTATTTCGACTTTACTTCATGTCAAAGAGATAGCACAGTATTCAAAGTGACCCAGCTGAAATCCTATTAGGTTTCCTGTTGTATATCTGATAATGATGGGCTTTACTAGATATCTTAGTGGTTTCTTCATTTAAGTTTAGTTTTGTTATAAATTATGGAACAAGGTCCTAGTGTCTGAATTAAGAGGAATCCTTATCTGTCAGTCAGGTACAATGAGATCTGGCTGCTCCTTATTAATTGTGTGAGCTGTTATGCACGCATTTCACCATGCGAGGGCGATCTATATCTGTTAATCATGGAGCATGGCACTTCTTTCTTCAAGATCAATTGTTTTTTCGTTGTTTAAGAAACATAAGACAAAACCTACACACAAAAGAACTAGAACTAGAAATGAAACACAAACAAATAGCAAAAGGGGAAAACCTGAGCATGTCACTTCTGCTTGTGAAACAGAGAGAAAAAAAAAAGGAAATCTGGAAAAACTGTAGTGATCTCTTCAATGATATTTGGGTCAGTGGTGGAACTCTTACTCTGTTACATCCCTAGAATGTTAACTGCTGCGGCCACAAAAAAAAAATATCAACTTCGTTATTTGGTCTTTATGATATTATTGTTGGATGAATTTTATGGTTATTTATCATATATATATATATATACACACACACACACACTTTAAGGGAGGTGATGATATGTTCTTAAAAACAGGTTGAATTGTTTTATAAATGCAGTGCACACTACATCCAAAAACCTATACAAATGAAAAAATACATTCAAACTCAAGGCTTCTGGTCAAAACTTTCGAAAGGCTGGTGAAACCATGTCATTTCATTCGCTCGATGCACACTACGGTTGATTTAATATGGGGGTGGATGCAACAGCATTTTGAGTGGATCATTTAAACAAGCAGCTCAGAAATCCACGGGCCAACACACAATGAACGCCCTCATTTATCAATGGTTTCAATTTTGGGAAATGAACTGAACTGCGTTGCTGGGATTACCATGAAGAATCACAGAACAACACGGTTTATATCACATTACCTTCCTTGGCTAGCATTGACATATTGATTTATTCAGTTGACTGTTCCACACACAATCATTCTTTTCTATCTGTATGCTGTCTTTATAGCTTGCTGCCTTTGAACATTAAGCTTTCAGATTCCAAGGTGTCTCGTATAAAATCTCAGTTTTAACAAGATCTAAGGCAATTTGAAACAACAATTTACTGTAACTTAAATCTGCAGTGACACATATCTAAACCGAGCAGACATCAGAGGTTTGCATAATAGGAATAGGAATAGGAATATATATATATATATATATATATATATATATATATATATATATATATATATATATATATATATATATATATATATATATATATATAATCTGTAGGCTATTGTAAGTCTACTGATGAAATTGTTCTGACCTACTAAGTATTTTGTTTCACACTTTTGCATTGTATCATAAGCTCTGTCTTATGAAATGTTTAAAGAGGACAGATTATGTAAAATAAAGACATTTATATAAAATCATTATTAAAAAGCCATTGACTCAGGTTAGCGTCACAATTTACCATTACAATCAACCTTTGCTTCCGGTGATAAGGCAGTTTCGTTGCATCAGAGAGATTTGCTTCTGTGCACGAATCCAATGGAGGATTTGCAGTGTTAATCTAGTATGGTCTACTGGTGAGGGCTAAATCCTTCATATGTGCTGGTATACAGTATATTTGTAAACAGCTTTTAAGGTGGAAGGTTTTACTTCTTGCGCAACAGATCAAATACAGCAAGGATGTCCTCTGCCAGGATTTTCATGACAAATTCAAACACTATTCCAAAGAACTGTACTGCAGCAGATTTAAGAACAATCAAATAGAGCCCTACCTGGAATTTGTGTACACTTACACACACAATTATTATTATTATTAAACACAAAACAAGACAAACAAAACCCTCCCATAAAGCCGACATATTCCACAGGGAACCTTACTACATAGCATTTGAGAAGAAGAGAATAAGGGAAAACACATTTTCAGAGTAATAAGAGGTGAAGCACACTCTACTTTTTAGGGCTATTTGGGGTTGTTTGTCTTAGTGTTTATACCTGTGACTGCCACTACAGACCTGACAAGAATAAGGAATGGTTTTGGGATGTAGACCCTCTTGGGGCTAGTTACCAGACTCCTAGATCTAAGCTCTATTGAAACTTGTGTCTCTGGAAGTGATAGATTCATTCTAGCCCCTTGTTTTTCAGGGAATTAGCATCAAGGGAGGTTTGTTTAAAGAAGCAGAGCTGTGCAGTTCTGTCTCTTCAAACAGCGAGGAATGGTTTATGTTGCAATACAAATCGCCCCACGCACGACGTTTAAACAAGCAGAGACTGTCCTCATGAACAACAATTGAACATAAACAAGTGTTTCTAACTTTAGAGCTATGTGGTGCCCCACTGAAACCACCTGACCGCCTTGTACTGTAAAAATCTGAAGACTGTGCATTGTTTAGTTAGCTTAAAAGGGCTGAATAGGAAATAAATTGTCATATGGTTACAAGATTAGTGTCTGCAGTTCAGAGAGCGCACTGCTCATGTTACAGCCTGCGGCAGAGTTGATTTGCTGTTTCCCTGACTGGGTTTAAAGTTTCCCTTTGTCAATCCATAATGTCAATCACTAGACCTGCTTAACTAGCTAACCCAATTTTTGATCACACGATCTGTGTACAGTGCCAGGAGGTAAATGACTTCTCTGTCCATCACTGGATCACCTTAATGAGCTCCTCGGAGATTTACTGCTTATCTGGATAATTCAAATTTCCAGATGGGCCCCTTAGTCTTTGCAAAATGAATTATCTGTAACTGGATAAAATAATGCACAATTTAAAAAAAAAAAAGAAAAAAAAAGTAGACAGACACAAGGCTGGGTGAGTCGCTAAGCTTGAGCTAATGATAAAAAATAAATAAATAAATAAAGGCTAACTATTGTTGCAAAATACTATATTTATAAAATCCAGGTGTAATTCAATTACTTGAAGCCATTAAGATTCTACTGTAATTACTGAGCTCTATTAATAATGATATATACATTATAATATTTATAGTAAGGCTTTTATGCATGTAGTGTCAGTTTGTTTGTGTTTATGAAGTTTCATGTAGGCATTATGAATGCTACATAGTGTCCAGCTCATCCAACTGATGACACTGAGCAGGGTTACCTGATAAACTGATTTTATTTGATCTTTACCTAGGCTTACTGTATTCAAACTCATTTCCTCAGTGACATTTTAAAGGTTTTTCCCAATTGTTGACTGCTTAAAACTCGCTATTCAAAGCCACTCATAAAAGTGTTAATAGCAGGTTGACTGCAGTGCCACTTGACACAACAAGTGGGCATTATAAACTCAAGAGCTGTTTGTAAAACACTGTGTTTAATGAAACTAGCCTGTAAAGCAGTCACGTCTTTGTGTCTTCAAAACTTCATTTTTTCAGCCAGACAAAGAAAGTAAAAAGCCAACAGCAGCCGATATCAAAGACAGGGCAGTGAGGCTTCACATTGTATAGTCTTGTAGACTCTTCAGTTAAAAGATGACCTGATCTTATTCAAAGTTGTAACTAATAGTTGCAACTTAATATCGTCACAGCTCCTTCATAAGAGGAAAGGCTGCAGTGCTCACCAAGGATAAAGAGTTCTGGCACAATCCTCTCGTGTTTGTGATATTAGAAGACTGTTAAAGTTGGTCCCTCAGGTAAATTCATTCTGACGTTGTAAAATAAGTAGTGCGCATCTGTAGTGAAATTCTCAGATTGCACAAAATTGTCTAATGATTCTGTTATGTCCAAATTAAGCAATTTTGTCATGACCAGATTGAACATATTTTTTTTTAACTTTCTTTCGTAACACTTTACCCATTAGTCTCTAGCTATTCTGTAGTAGTTACATAGTAATTACGCTGTATTAGAAGTTTCTTAGTTTGTCTCTTGTTTTAAATTTTAAATACAGATAGATTGGTTGTCTGTTTTGATGCCCAGGACTGGAAAGCAAGGCAGGATTAAGGTGCTTATTTGTGAAGGAAATCCAGACTGCTGACAGGGCCATACTCCCTTTTCATTAGCACTAAACTCGGAAACACATCTGAAAATCTATAAACCTTTGAAAAGGGGTTCGTTTTGTAAGAGACAAATAATCTCAAATTCTCCACACGAGTCTGAACAGCCAGCCTATAGTAGTCCAGGAGTTGTTGACGTAAAGATGAATCACCCTCAGAACTGACCGGGTGACACTTGGGAATACGGTCAGGGATGGATGATTGACTGGGAAGCCTGAGCTTTAATAGGTCCTCACCTCTCTCCTAGAGTACACGTTAGTACCTGTCACAAACCATCTCTCTGCTGCCACTCAGGTGCCACTTTGTCTTTCTCCTCCATCTCCTGTTTAGCAGTCAACCCACTGCGGCACTTTTTGCACTCATGTCTTTTATACACACTGCTCAGCAAGTCTTGGACACATTCAGGAGTTACAAAGTGTATCGATGTTGTAACATCAGTGGTTGATGCTGCTTGGTTTGGGTTGGGGGGGAAGCCAGGCTTGTTGTTTAGTGGGCTTTGGTTCGCATTGATCAGGGTCTTCAAGAACTTGTGATCACGGCAATTCGGGGTGAACTGTGCATGGGCAGCTGGTGTGGGGTATTGTGGTGGCGAGTCCATCATAATTATCCTCAGTGGTTCTCAACAGGAGGAGCGCGCCCCCTAGGGGGGAAGCGAAGCAATCCAGGGGGGAGGCGCGGGAAACATAAAAAAAAAAAGTAAAAATTTTTTTCCATCTCTCTCAATAGAAAGGCCATTAAAAATACTTCAAATTGATGCAAGGCACGGCAGGGCCACCTAAACAATGCACGATTGAGACGTGAAAAAAACATGCAAAAATGCCTAAGACTTTTGTCACACAGCAGTGTGTGTGTGTGTGTGTGTGTGTGTGTGTGTGTGTGTGTATATATATATATATATATATATATATATATATATATATATATATATATATATATATACAGATAAATAAAATTGGGAGGCTTAGATTGCTCTGCAATGTGGCTAAAGGAAAGACGATCCAGTGACCCAACATTTTCATGCTGGTTTCCTGAGCTTTTTATTTTGCTGTGGAGTAACTCTCTTGCTATATCTACACTACATGTAAGTTCTTACTACATGTTCTCTCTATAGCTTCAAAAACACTCAATCTCAGCCATACCGGTATTAGAGAGTACTGTAACTTCAACTCCATGAAGGTACAGCGCCAGCTAAAACATCTGCCTGCATTGTTTCTAATACGGTTTACCGTTTCTGTATACAATTGTTACATATTCATGTATTGAACTATCAATTTAGCAAAGTGCATTTCTAACCATGCCTTACACTCCAGCTGTGGAACTGGAGAAGAACAACGTGTTCCTTTTGGAATAACTTTGAATTCCTTTGTGACTGCACAATGGTGTTTACCTGCAGGAGACCGAGTTATATCTTTAGCTATAACGCTGCAGTTTTCATATGAAAATCCAGTCTGATGTTAAGTGATTAGACTGCTGGATTTTTTCCCCCTTTCAGAATTCTGCTCCAAAAAAGAGATTTAGGTACTGACACATTTTATCAAGGAATTGTCCAAGTTCATAATGTCAAACATTACAAATTAAGAACTGCTGTTATGAATGTTCATGAAGCGATGTGGTAATTTCACTCATGAGAATGGCTATAATCCACTCACTGCAAGAATCTGTGTATGTGGGGCCCTTTTTTTGTAGATCTTTCTAATTACTATATTGTGTTCTTGACAATGGTTCTACAATAATCCCTGAGCAGTGCCCTCATACTGTGCATCTGCAGATCTATTTTCAAAGTAATATCCGAACCAGCAGGTTTCCAACCATTATTCTCGGTGTGAAATCCTACACGCCGCTACTGCCTTCAGGCACTGTGAGAATTAGCAACATCCCTTTAATCCCTGGAAAATTATATAGGGATTTGTTTTCATAGTTGTGCAGGAAATAAAAATACATACTGTAATATGCACAGCGGGAATTTTGCAGTTAATCACAGAAATCACCCTATAAAACCAAACTGGAAATAAATTAATTGTTTTCTGCAGGCTGGGGGTGCTAAAGGCATTCTCCGCCAGTTCACCAGGTTTTTGGATAATTCTACAAACTTTTCGTTGCATGGTTCATGGTGACAAACAAGTATTACGGAAACAATACAAGGTAATACATGGTACTTTACGTGGAGCTGGTGAAAATTAATAAGCACAAAAAATACATATAAAACGTCAACTAGTACAAAAAAATCCAACACTCTGTATGTACCACCCATGCAAAACGCTGTAGTTCAAAGTAAGTTAAAATCAAGGTGGCATGCATTTGAAATGATCTTATTCACCCTCAAGACACTTTGACACCTGTTAAATTCACCACACGTGTAGGCTGCTGCCAACTGTAATTACTAGCAAGCTCCTGAAGCAGAAATGTGGCCGATAAGAAAATGAATGGAATAAAAAGCAGAACCCTTAATAGGCGTTCCTAGAACTCACTTCTGTTGCCGTCCACGTGGATGTAATCACAGCAGGATTAAACTGTAATCCATGCTGTCAAATTTCTATTCCCATGCAGCTGGAAAATCCAAATGACTTGTTAACATAATCTGTAAAATAGTAACGTAGGCATTGTTTCCCAAGCTAAGCTCCCAGCTGGTTTCAGGAGGCACTGTACACCGAGCTGAACAATGCATTGGCTGGTTGATGTCGATTCAGTCAGAAAGTGAAACAATGTTTGTTTTTTGCCTGCAGGAGATATAATTGCTAGTCTTTGTTTATTGCAGAGGCCCTTAAAAGGGATCTTTCTGTTACAGTCTGATTGAAAAAGGGGTGACCCACATACATAACCCTACTTTGGTACTTCCCAGCTGCCTTGAGTCACAAGAACTTCGTGGAACTGGGTGACAAGGGCCATGAAGGTTTCAGAAGACTGTGCAGGAACCTCTTAAAATATATGGTAAAATATTTGCTCTGTCTGTGTGTGTTTGTGGTCCTGTCAAAAGAGATGTCAAGCCAAGCTGTGTCAATGGAATTGCATTTTTTATTTTAGCAACAGGACCGCAAAACCAGATCTGGTTCAGCTGTCGAGGACTGACATTTCAGCTGGCAGTCACAATTGCATGAAAAACAAATTTCCCACCCAATATATATAAAGCCAAAAATAAATACAGGTAATATGAAAACCATAAGACACCCCCCCTGACGTGTTACTCAGTCAGAAGTTAACGTCAATGTGTGAACCTCACGAACCGCGTCACTACTGAATGCACTTTGCTTTACATTCTGTTGATCAGAAAACTGATAGAAAGTGCATTTGCAGCAAAGTTAATTTCCTGTTTTAAGCTTGGAACAATCTTTACAGATCGCTGATATAGCAGTTTAGGTTTCAACTTTCCAAGTAATGTAATGTGCATGTAAATGAACAAAAAACACGCTTTTAGCCACGTTTCTTTCAGCAGACCCATCTTGAAAATGGCAAGGCCTTGACAAGGATGGGTCTAATTGTCCAGAAGGATTTTGTTTCCACTTGCTTTAGTTATTTTGTTTTCAGAACATAATCCTGGTTTTCAGAGGGAATGTAATTAGAGGGAGGACGGATCCCAAGCAACGACTTAAACACACAATAGGCAGCTTGTGTCATGGAAAAGAAGACATTCATTTGTCACACCTAAATCGTGTTTGCAGCATGATAATCACTTTCCAGACCCACTACTGTTAGGGCATACACCACTGATGGATTTATTTAAATCTGCATCAAAGGCATATTCAATCTAATAGGGTTAAATGTATTTAGAGACCTCTCTCCTTGTCATAGTAACGTATTGTTATTGCACATGACTCGGATTAATTTAATATACTGCCTCCCTCTGAATGCTAGGATTTTCAATATTAAGATTACATGTTAAATTGTATCACAGAAGGCATGCATCCTGATCAACCTATTAATCTGCATCAAAAGGAATAGCCTTACAATAGCTATCATTTTAACCTACTGTTAAATTACGGTGTTCTCATGAATACTTGTCAAGCTAACTGATTATAAATTAGAACCAGTATATGCTTTTGGTTGCCTTTAGCACAGCAACATGGAATAAAACCTGGAAAAGTTGCAATAAAAAAGTAGGTTGAAATAGACTGGCATTGATTTTTGGCAGCAACACATGGCTGGCATCCATCGATCAGAACCTCAAACCCTTTTTTTCTCCAGCTGACTCGATTTGACATAGACAACCTCATAAACAGCATGGTGCTTTCTTTCATAGCATCAACAACTGAATAATGTTAGAGGCAAAGTCTTGTAATCAGATTGCCTGCATTCTCTGTAGTGTTTTGTGCATCAAGGATCATTGAGGTATTTTTTTTTTTCTGGTAATTTGGTTTACTTCTAAAAGACCTTCTTGCACAGTGGAATACACATAGTATGGATGAACCCCGGGAATAGGACAGGACGGTACAGTACAGCAGGTAACACGTCTCTTATTACAAGACTAGCTGACCTTTCTCAGGTCAAACACAATCTCATTTTGAGTGAAAAAGTGACATATGGCTCCTTTCAGCTGTACAAGATGCCATGAAACACACTGCTTTTGGAGTGTCCTCTTCATCATGGGAAAAGGTATTAATGAATTAATTAAAAGATGAGAGATTCATTTTCTGGTGGCATTTATACTTTTCATCCGACAGTACTCAATACCTTTCATCAAGTTGAAGAAGTACACTACGCATGTAAAAGGAACGGACAAGTGCATGTTTTTGATAAGAGGTCTTTCATGTGGGAATAAAAGTCCTAGTCAATCTGGAGTCACCATGACCCAGCAGTGCTTGCGCTGGTGCTAGTTTGTATTTTATATTTTTCAAGGACTTGAAATAAAGGATTAAAATTGTTGCGTCTTGGATATTTTCAGGCTTCACACACAAGATAAGAAAAGCATTGAAAAGAATAGTGAGATATGGTAAAGCATACTAATAAACATGGCAAGCCAGGGTAATGATGTAAACCTAACCCTAACCCATACTCTGCATAAAGATGTGCATGCTAAGTACTTCGTAACTATGCATAATAACATTGTAATTAAGTGCACACATTACTGTGTGACGACTATGTAAATACACACTAATTACAGCCACTCAATGTAAAGGGTTACCAGTAAGTAACCGAAAAACAATAATTTGGTACAGTATATAAAAAGCAAAAATGCTACATGGAGAACCGTCATTATGATCTCACTTATCTTCCCTGTGTGCACCCATTCTATTTATCAGTATAATATTCACAAAAGTGTTAGGAGCTGATTAACAAATCTATTAGATTCTAGTTTAAAAAATGGTTTTGCAGCGTGTCAGAATAGGCATGCCATTTATACTCGTGGTAAATAAATTGTGTTTACAGTAATGATTCCCAACGCTCAAGTTCATTGAACCCACACCAAAATGTGCTTGCTACTTAAATTCAGCCACTAAACCTATGATGCTTTGTACAGCTGAATGCATTTTAATATACAATCTAAACCCAGTTTGTAAGCTTTGCTATGCAAAGGGTGACTGTGTTATCCTACTGCATTAAAACACTCCAGAGTTCTTCATTCATCAACAAATGCTTGCGCCAAAGTCACCCCCCGAGACAAGGTACTGTGCAGCATGTTTCACTAACTTCATTTGATTTCATTCTTAAAATGTTCCAATGGAAATCCTTTCAAGTTACACACTTAATTAACGCTAAAGGACCCTTCGTATGAGCAAGCTGAAGGCTTCCCAATTGGTCAATTTAACACAGTATTTACATTAAAAATGAAAAGCTCTCGGATTATATCTGTACCATATGTTTGAATTTGGGATTGTTAAAAGTAATATAAAAGTAATACAGGCATATAGCTTTACACCTATTTCTTTCCACCACTATCACTTTCAGAAATTGTTATTTTACTTTATATTTTTTATTAGAAACTGCCTTATATATTTTATATGAATGGGCGTGCATCTTCAAACGGTCACCAAATTGAATAGTAATGACAGAAAAAGTGTTCCTAGAGATGAGCAGGTAATTATATGGGAAGGGGGTTTATAGTACATGTACTGTATATCAAACATTTAATTTTACTTAAAAAAAACAAAACAAAAAAAAAGATTATTCCCCTTGTCTGCTGTCTGCCGATTTAGGAGAGCTGAAGATCAACACAAGTTCTCAGTTTCTGCTGTCTAGCAGATCTTTGCACCCACTGAAACTGATTTCATCAGCTAGCTACTGAAACCCTGTCCTTCATTACCCATGACAGCTGAAAAAGCAATGCTGCACTCCCAACGGGCCACCCCCGAGCCAAGCTCAACAACATTATCAACACATTTCTAAAATCATCACCCTTTAAAAGCCCTTGAACAATATTAAACATGTCCAATTGAACAAATAATGAGATTGATGATGTTAACTGAGAGCTTGAGTTGGAAACCAGAAGGCCCTGGAGGACTGGAGTTTGACCTCCCTGCTCAACACAGTGGGGACTCTGCTGTGCATCTGCAGGAAGAACAGGTGTCAGGCTCGGCTTTAGCTAGAAACACTGATGCTGCTACAGAAAACGTCCAACAACATCTGAAGCATTTTACACCACAGCTCATCCCCTAAAATGGTCCTATCTAAGAGGGTTACTGGCAGCAGCCTATTAGGCATGACATTAGTAATACTGTGTGTTTATTTCCAGCACCAGTTACATAAAAAAATAAATAATAAAGTGCCTTAAATGATTTATTTATGTTGCTATGTTATTTGAAGATGCTCATTTGAAACCTGGGTTTTTGCAGAATGCAGAAGAGCCACATTACAGAGTTACACATCTTCTATTCCCTTTTCACTGCCTGCTCTAGAGGCTTCATTTACCCTTGCTAAGACCTTAGCTACACTGAAGAATGTTCTTAACAACAGCCTGACAGTCACTAAGGAGATGTTTCTGTAATTAAAGTGCTGTACAGTACACAGCTAATAGCGTTATCCACACCCTGTCAAATGTTACATTCACACCCACATTGATTAAAAATGTGTTATTAAAAAAAAAAAACTTTTGCTGTAGAAACACAACAAAGAAACTGTAATCAAGTCAACTTCAGATAACCTGGCTGTCATATATATATATATATATATATATATATATATATATATATATATATATATATATATATATATATATATATATATATATAGCTCAAAGAGCCAGCTGCCCAACGTTTCCATATGTTGTACATATCTTTCTCAAGGGAGCCTGTCCTGTGTATAAAAAAAATAAGTAATGTATATATATATATATATATATATATATATATATATATATATATATATATATATATATATATATATATATATATATATTTTTTTTTTTTCACCTTCTGCAAAAACAGCATCCCTGAAATTGGCCCCACCGCCAGTAAGCACTACTTTGAATTGATAAGTGCGGATCGCAGAGCTTCATAAATAAAGATCCTAGGAATGTATCACTAAAGGTGTCATATTTCTAAAACCAGATGCCTACAGTACTGACAATCGTACTTATTTAAAGCCCAACTGTGTCTCTGGTGTTTGCTGTCAAACAGTGTGCGAGCGTAGCTTCGAGACTTGGAGATGTTGTTTTAGAATCAGTGTGCAAAGCCAGCTCTGCCTGCCTTTTCCTATTTACAGTACACAGGAATCGAGGTGCGCTCTGACAACTGATCAGCTCGCCGCGAGTCGAAGCGAAGTTTGCTTTATCTTTTTGCATCTATAAAAAGATTCTTGAACAGAGATGAAAGTGTACGCTAACGTTTTAAAATTTGAGCACCATTGTTTTAATGGATAAGCTTCAAATACATTGCTTTTTTTGCTGTTTGTTTTAAAGAGGTCTCATGTTGTATTTCATTCGGAAAGTTTGTAAACTTCCAACATGGTATTAAAATGCAGCAGGCTAACCTATTTCCCTCTGGCCCCTGCATACCTCTACTCCTTAAAGTTTGACAGCTTAACCCTAAATCAGCTTAACAGGTTCACTATCCTCAATGAAGTAATTTAATTTATATCGATTAATTAATTACACCTGTATCTTTTAGCCAGATTTGCGCCACATCCCCTGTTTGAAAGTAAAGGCAAACAAATAAGTGAACACCACTTTAAAAAAAAAAAAAAAAAATCTGGAATACGGTAATCACAAGATGTCCGCAGACAATATAGCAATCTCCTCTCAGGACTTATCACCATGGCATCTGCTGGTAGTGTCCATACCCGCCTGGGAAGAGCCCATATTGTACTGCACTCAGCCCGGGGTGATTACAACTTACCCTCTCATCAGAACCCAATCCAACTGACACTATGACTGGGGTTTTCAAACCAGGACCCGCTAAAAAAACCAAAAAAACATACTGCGCCCGTATATACTTTCCCCTCTCGAACTATGCAGCTACACCCCTTCCATTCAGATAAAAAAAAAAAACCAACTGTTTCTCGTTTTCAAATCACTTGGTAAGTGGTAAGACACACAGGAACACACCAAGGGGTGGTTTTATCATACTGACCCCCCCCCCCTTCCCCGCCCCCCCTTTTTATAACGAGGCTTGCTCGAAACCCCCCTTTCATGGCTTCTGTTTGGACTGTAAAAAATACGCGGTGACTAAGTTAATTGCTGTGCAGTATGAAGCGTTTTGCGAAAGGGCAGTTGGTGGGGTTTTTAAGTAGTGTTTCATAAATGGATAAATGTATTACCAGAGATACTCTGAGCGCCTAAAGCAGCTTATGACACCAATAAACCAATAGAATATAATCAGCCAACAACGGTGAGAGCGGTTTGTACTGTAATTGAAAATAACAACAAACATATCGCACAACGCCGCTGCGAAATGCATTCAAACAAACCCTGGCATCAGCCATCCAATAGTGACAAGCGAAAACGTGAAGTTGAAATAATGAAAAACAGAAACGTGTTTGATAAACGTATGAAGTCCTTACTCAGGCCAGCTGTGTTGGCGAATTTATGAAATTTATTTTCAGAGGCCAGGATGTTTACACAGCAGGCAAAGACTTTTTTTTTTTTTTTTTTTTTTTCACAAACACATCAGTGAAAGTAATTTTAAAAATGATATTTAGTTTTTTTACATTTGTTACTAACAGCATCCTTTTTTTTATAGTCGTGTGCAGTTTTTCGTTCATTCTTAAATGATGGCTTGAGTATGTAATATAAAAAAATATATAGAGCGCAGTGTGAACTGAAAATAACCTTGAGGGGTTCTCAAAACAGACTTGCACCTACTGCAGCCCCATGTCATGTTTCAGTGCCATTAAAATTCATATTTGAGAACCGCTGTTCTGTGAGGTTCCCTGTCCAGATAAGATCTCTAGCGTGCTGCAGTGGCTTGTGGGATTTGTAGTTGCTTTGTGAGTCATTATGAACCAATATGACAAAGTTCTGGGATCAGTCAGTTAGGAGGAAGTTGATTTCCGTGTACAGTATGAGTAGATCATACATATTATGTGCGCTATTTAGTCCAATTAGTAATTAATTTTGTTGTAGCCAACCTTCATGTTCAGACGTCTTGTTCATAATCAGTGTGATTAATTCATCCCTTGTTTGTCAGGGTAAAGAACAGACTCATTAATCTATTCATCTGAAGGAACACCATGTGCCTTCAAAAGCAAGGACTGAGGCACATGGTAGCTCTGACAGATTCGCTTTGGATCCATGGCTGCATATTTACTGAATACACAAAGACGGGCGTGTGCCTGGCTTATTATTTATATCTTACCCGTAGACATGTAGAGTAGGATGAAGAAGCAGGAGGGCAGTTGACAAGGTACCATTTGAATTGTTGACCCCTGTTATTTTGACACAAAGACCAGGCCAGTGCACGTGAATGAAATGATAGATGCTGCATGCAGCATTGAAGTAGTTACAGCTATAGCGTTTAACTGTGCACACCATGGTCACATAAGCCTGTAAAGGCTGGAGCAAAAGCCCATTGACGGAGATGAGCTTGCAACATTATGCATCTGCAGAATAATTTCTTTTGACTCCTCATTTCCTCTTTCTGCTTTCGAGGACATTTCAAAACTTCAAACTGCTTGTATAGATTACAAAACAAACGTCTACTAAGCCTCTTATAGTAGTTTCTTTTAGTGCTGTCAAATATGTTATCATACAGTGGTTCGATACCTTCATACTAGAATTCGCAGCACTGTGTACTTCCATGGTACCTCACTTTACACTACTGTGATTTGCACCAGAAATAAACAACAAGTTGTACAGTACTCACTTTGAAAAATGTGCTGACATGCAAAATAAAAACTAAACCTCAAATGAGTATTGTCTTTGTTAACAGAACACACTATTATTTGTGCAATGGAAGGGGTTTCCCACTATTGTCTAACCTCTCCACGTATTTTGACCTAAGCTGTGACCTTCTTTATTTATTTTTTTTGGTCTTTTTTGAGTGCCTTTCTGTGTTGATTCTGAAAGAATGGTCTAAAAGAGTCCGTCAGGAGTATTGAATAATATGGATAGGGTAGAAAAAAAGACATCCATTCAGGACGTTTCTGCAGTTAAACTTTCTCTCTTTGAAATATATATGAATATAAACCAGGATCAGATGTAAATCTAAAAGGCTTACTCCTCCTTTTTAAACGTGGCTAGTGAAATCCCCACGAGTTTAAATGTGGACAGCTTCATGGAGTTAAAAATAGCGATCTATGACTCCCTTCTGTTAGGTTTATTGCTTCTATTATTATAGTGCCACAGAGGGACATACGGTTTCTGAAGTTTCTGATGACTCTGTCTGAGATCTTGGTAGGAAGTATGTTATGCCTGTAACTCCTCAGATAGTTTGTCCTTGACTATTTATCTGTAATGGATTACTGCATCTAGATTCCTGTGTGTGTCGGGGAATAGTTAGTTTTAGAAATGCTTGAATATCTGTTCTCTCCTTGTTTTCGGTTGAGCCCTGGGGTTACACATACTTGGGATCATTAACAGTACAAAAGCAGACGCTGCATTAAACTGACACGCCCAGCAGACCACTATGTCAAGACAACCGTCAATTACTCTTTCCTTATTTACAACGTCTATGTGTGTACTTACTGGGGCTGCACTGATACTCACATTTTCAAATGATCCCCTTCACGATTGTTTTTTGTTTGTTTTGCTGGTTATTAAATTAAACAGAACAAACCTAACAAATGTGTTCATTTTACAACAAGAAAAACCGTTTATTTGCACACATTAAGTGGCTGCTACTTGGGTTATTGACTGTGTACTGCACAGCAGAGTTGCTCATTGTACTTGCTATAGCTGTAACAACTGAGCCTTTCTATCAGCTAATACCCCACATAAAGACATGGACAGTCAAGCAAACATTGACAGGAACTCTAAGATTGAGGTTCACACCAACAACACAAGAATGTTAGGAGACGTTTTTAAAAGAGCAAAAAAAAAAAAAAAAAAAAAAAACTTTAAGAGTAAAAACAACTCACAAAGTCCTGTTTGCATTGAGTGGGAGAAACATCACTATATACCTGAAAAAGACCTGGACAAACACCTTGCAAACATCATCTTGTCAGTAAACATGAACAATGGGGAAGACTAATTAATTTTAAATGTATTATTCCTTCTCTGTTGTACTGTGCTTGTTGTAGCGAGAGTAATAGTGGCGACGGTTTGTTTTTAAAATTTACTCACTCTTCTATGATTTAAGAAGTATATAAAATAACACATGGGTCAGAAAATATGTTATCAAGTGTGATGATCTATTCAGACCCGTGCATATTCTATTAGTAATGACTCACTGAAGAGGTACCACAGCATCCTGAATATAGTCTAGAAGATGGTGACTGGTGGACTGAACACTGGGATTTACTTTCTAAGCTTGTATTCACATGCTTAAAGCTTTCCATTATAGCTTTCCCCAATAGAGCTGACCCTCTTCTGAGTCGACTTGGAGAGCAAGAAACAGGATGGGGAGCTAGGCTAGTCTATTTAGAGCTTGTTTTATTATCTGGCAGTTCAAGCTGGCAGAAATCGATTTTTTATGATGCTGGTAATGGAATCAAAGGGTAACAGATGTTGCTGGCAGCGTGTAATCTTCAACGACAAAGCCAAGACTCTGCAATGGCAGTGTAGTGGTTCTGTATTAAAGGGAGCTGGCAGTACAAGGGCACAACCCATTGGTACAATGGCACCATAGTGGTGCTGATATAGAGGAGGCGGTCGTACATGTGTACAGATGTCGCGCTTCATATTCTGTATCTAAAGAGAAATGTTAATCCAGTTGTCATGAAGCTTGGTATTCACATGATGTAGTTTGTGGTGACTCACTTGTGAGGGAACATTTCATTGCGAATTCGTATTGTATATTATTTTATACTTACTGATGTTATACAGGTGATGTATGTCATGTTTATTGTCTTTTTCATCATACTGCTAGCTCTGCATTTACAGCCATGGCAAAGGAGGAATGTAATTGACATGCAAGTAAGGGACGAAAGTAATTCCAGCTTTCTCCCACCACAACTGCATTGTAAAGTGAATTCCTATGCAATTAAAACAAGGGGTAATCACCAATCATCTTTCACTTTTTTTTTTTTTGGACTTGAACAGATGTTGCATTGTAATGATTCTGACCAAAATCCCAGCAGTGGAAGAAAAGCGCATTCACAGT